>NW_008624281.1:21495-22379 GCF_000691845.1 Merops nubicus | reverse complement strand
CAGCAGCAGCACAAGGTGGTATTTTGGCCAGGGACATGAGCAGGGGGCTGTTTTCCATGGTCCTGACCCCCTTGTCCCCACCTGCCCAATGGGCCATGCCAGAGGGATGTCCCCATGTGTCCTCTTGGTGCCAGTGATGTCCCTGCCCCCTTCTCCTGCTCCCCCCAGTTGCTCCCCTGGATTTTTTGGCAGCCACCCCAGCCTGAGCTGATGATTTTGGACGCCTGTCAGTGTTGACACCAGGACAGTTGCCAGGGCCAGCCCTGCATCACCTGCGTGCATCTCCCCAGCACCCATGTGGGCACCCACAGCCCTGGTTGGCCCTGGGTTGGGCACGGACTGGCACTGGCCACACTAGCCACACTGCCATGCTTGGGTCCCTGTCCCTGGGCCATCAAGCTCCCCCAGCACCCTGGGGGTCCCACACCCCCACCATAACCAGGAGCTCATCACAATTTTTTTCTTTAAATTATTTTTAGCTCTGCTGCCTGGGGGAAGTTCTTCCTTTGCCAAAACCTGAATTAGCCAGAAGAACGTCTCTTTCCGTGTCTGCCTGAGCTCCTCCAGAGGGGACTTCTCCCCAGCTCCCAGCTGCTCCGTGCTGGTGGCCATCCTCCAGCTCAGCTGGGGTGCCTTCGTGACACAGAAATCCCACATTTGCAAGGATTTGTTAGGCAAATCTCCCCCACCCGCGGCTCCGCACGTCCGGCTGCCCGGCACAGGCTCGGGGAGACTTTGCAGGTCCAGGCTGGGGAAACCTGCCCGCAGCATTTCCTCCCCGTGGAGATGTGGGGACCGTTGTGTGAGTCACAGCCAGGGTGGGATCTATGCTGTGATGCTCCCAAACACCCCCAATTGGTGGGGTTTCCCCCCTCTACTTTTGG
>NW_008624281.1:20749-21467 GCF_000691845.1 Merops nubicus | reverse complement strand
CTCTTGCAGGGAGCTTCCAGCGGGGGGTTCATCCAAAAATAGGAGCTTGAAAGAGCAGTGAGAGGTCTCATGGGGGTTGCTCTGGCTTTGCCAGATGGGCTTGTTTTTTGGGGAGAAGCCTCGGCCAGGTTGTTTGTTTGGGCTAAAGGGAAGTGGGGCTGCAGGTGGAGGTGAGGAGCTGCCGGGAAGAGCCCTTGCACTGCCGGCAGTGGAGGAACCCTGCTGCTTCCTCCTTCCCTCTCTTAAAGCAGCTGATGGAAGAAGCAGTTTTGCCCTGGGAAGTTTTTGTGCAGTGAGGGCTCGGGGTGCCCACACTGTCTCGGTTGGTCCTGGCCACCAAGCATGGCCTGGCCACCTCCACGTCCCTTTGCTATGGGGCTGGGGGCTGCAAAGGGGCCGAAATCCTCAGTGGGGCCGGGGACAGCGGAGCAGGAGCTGCTGTGGTGCAGGAACCTGTCCAGGGACAGACAAATCAACTCCTCCGGACTTGCTGTTTTTTTCCAGACTCACTGCTTTTTGATGAACTCACTATTTTCCCCCAGATTTGCTCTGTTTTCTGCTCTCCCTGTTTTCCCTGCTGGCAAGGAACCCCGTCCCTGAGCTGCGTGGGCGCCACGTCAGCCCCGATAACCTCTCTCCGCAGCATCACCGCTGTGACCTTTACCGGCGACAGGCTCCGGGGTAATTACAGCCCCGAGGGCGGGGATGTTTTGTCCAA
>NW_008624281.1:20275-20598 GCF_000691845.1 Merops nubicus | reverse complement strand
TCCCATGGCACCGGGAGAAGGAAGTGCAGCCACGGGCCACTCCTCCTCCGCGTTTCCTCTCCGCAGTTGGGTTTTTAGGCAGATGAGAGCCGGGGGGGCAGAGGAGCAGCTGGCCCGGCCGAGGCTGGGCTCGGTGGCCGAAGGGGAGCGACGGCGGCCGGCCCCGAGGGACACGCTGCGGGTAACTGCGCTTGCTTGGGCTCCCCCATCCCGCTCCCCCCTGCTGGGGCACCCCTTGGTCTCGGCCACTTAGAGCTCCATCCCCTCCAGCACCTCTTGCTCATCCCTAATTCACACTTTACACCACACACAGCCTCGGTCTT
>NW_008624281.1:17969-20105 GCF_000691845.1 Merops nubicus | reverse complement strand
CCCGGCTCTTCCCTGCTGCTCACTGCCCTTCACATCAGCCTCTGGCTTTGGGGCTCAGCAGAAAATTTGGGCTGGGAACAGGGCTGGTTGGTTTTGGCGACAGTCAGGCTTTTGGGGTGTTGTGGGTGGGTTTTGCATCGTCCTGGCTGTCACCCTTGCGCCGTGTTTTTTGGGAGGGTGGGTGCCTGCATGCCCCCAGCTTGAGCTGTGAAGCAAACCAGGTTTCTCAGCTGGTTTCCAAGTGGTGCTCCCGGGGGGCTGCAGCTCGGGGTGCTGGGGCCGTGCCCTGGTCGGGGCCATGCTGGGTCCAGGATTTCAGCTCCTGGACACTGACACCCTTTGATCTGTGCCCCCCCTGCAAGGGGCCATTTCCCTCCAGTTTCCCCCTGGAAACGCTCAGGTTTGGATGGAGGGGGTTGGCTTTCAATCGGGGGAGGGATCAGCCTTTGGTATTTTCCAGCTGTTCCCTTTTCCCTATAGCTTTGCTAACCCGAGGAGCCCGAGTTTGGGGTGCAGCTCCCTCCTCTCCAGTGCTGTCCTGGGGATCCAGACGGGACACGTTTCTCTGGCTGGCATTGGGCTGATGCCTCCTGCAAAGTGGGTGCTGTGCCCAGGGGGGCTGCCCCCAGCCCACTCCCCCTCCAGCCCCACAGCCTCCAGCTGCCCACGCAGGCTCTGCTGCTGTGCAAACCTTGTTCTGGCATGAGCAGGGTGACACACGAACGCAGACGTTGGGGGAAGAGCTAAAGGAGGAAAGCTGGGGGTCTCTCAGGAGCGTTTCCAAGAGCCAAGTGCAAGTCGTCCCACGAGGTGCCCGGACTTGTGTTTACACGAGCACTTGTGATGCTGCAGACCTCATTGCTGAGTTCTTTTTCCTATCATTTTCATCAAACATCCAGTTAAGCTGCCAAAAGCACATCTCTACAGGCTGGCAGCATACCAGGCTGGCACTGCTGCCTGCCCCAGCCCAGACCTGGCATGGAGCAAGTAGGGGCTGCTCTTATAAAACTCGAGCCCTGTGTAAATACCAGCAGGTATTAGGAACTGAGTCACGCCATTAATAGGATTATTAAATGCATGACTGGCAGATTTTTTGCTGAGGATGGGATTTGGTCCCTACACCCTGCCTCACTCGGCTCACCTGGAGGGTTGGGTATCCCACACCAGTGGGATGGATGTGCTGTTTGGGCTCTCAGCTTTTGGGAAAAAAGGTCTTGAGCATTTTCTGGTTAATGAGCACTCGATCCTTGTTGTTCTCCTTTGGCCTTGCAGGGGCCTTGGGCTCCCCGTGTGGACACAGCCATGGTAGGAGAGTCGGCTCCAGGCTGTGAGGAGCCAGACTGCTTGGTGCTTTGGTGAGGGCTACGGGCATGGGCAGGGTGCTGGCCCTTTAGTGCCCCTGCCAGCATCCTTCTGCTCCCTAACTAAACCTGCAAACTCCCACAGCTCCTGTTTGGCATTTAATCAATCCCCTGCGTGGTTAATCAAACACCTACATGGGCTGGGAAAGCTTCACTGCGTGTTTGTGTTGGTGTTAGGGCCTGGAGGGCTGTCCTGGCCTCACACCGAGCTCTGGGGTGTCCCTGCTGCCTGGGGACCGTGGTCCCTGCTGGTCTGCACTGCAGGGGCTGCTCTCCAGCAGCTTTGGGGACAGCCATCCCTTTGGGGACCTTCAGGCACTGTGTGAGCGAGGCAAAGTGTCCGAGATGGAGAGGAGGAAGGGTGGGACCCCAGGCTGGCGTGGGGACAGCCCGGGGGTTTCCAGTCCCTGGCAGCAGCGTCCTGGGTGGAGGTGGCTCCCAGCCCTCCTGCCCGGTGCCACCTCTGTGCCTGCCTGCAGGAATCTCACCGGGCTGGTTTTGCTGTGGGCACAACCAGACCCCACACACGGTCAGAGATCAGCACTTGCGGCAACAGCTCGGCCAGCGCTTGGCACCGGGGCAGCCCCTCGCCCCGGCTCCCTTCCCACAGCGAGCTGGCTGCTGGCACATGGCCCAGGAACCAACTTGTCCCCGGGGCAGGGGCAAAAGGCTTTGCTCTGTGTGTCCTGGCACTTCAGAGAGCCGGGGAAGGAGCGGGGTGCAGTGAGGAGACAGCCAGGAGCCCCCCCGGCCGCCCTCTCGCTCGCCGTGTGCG
>NW_008624281.1:0-17743 GCF_000691845.1 Merops nubicus | reverse complement strand
CTCCCTCCCTGCCTCCCTCCCACTGTGACACAGCTCCTGGAGCTCCAGCCCACGGTGCTGGCAGTGCACGGGGTCCTGCTCACTGTGGTACCTGGGCCTGGAGAGCTGTTTTCCCCCAGGAGCTTCCCCGCCAGGTCTGTGCCTCTCGTCACCACATGCCGCTGCTGGAGCACAGCCTCTCCTCTTCCTCCCTCTGCACGGGCAGAGGTTGGTCCGTGTGTCCTCCACCAGATGGTTTCTCCCAGGGATACTCGTGTCCTTGTGCTCTCCTGCACGGCTCCAGGGTCTCGTGTGGGCAGGACCCAGCAGCCGCTGAGTGTGTGTGCGTGAGCTCACGGGAGAGGTCAGGACATGGGAGCAGGAGGGTCAGGGTGCTGTGGGGCAGCCCCACTCCTCTCCCAACAGCCATGTGCTGCCGAAAGGCTTAGTCACAGTGACGTCAACTGTCTGCAGCCCAGCCCAGCCCTCCTGCCTGGCCGGGGCAGCCCGGGGAGCTGGACACTGCCCTCCCCTCCTCTCCCTGCAGGCACTGACCGGTGCTGCCTGGAACACCCGTCGCACAGCCAGCAAAAGCCCCCACCCAGGGAGATGCCACCACCACAACCTGCGTGGCAAGAGCATCTCCCACAGCCCGAAGGTCGCCGTGGGTGTACGAGAGACTGTTTCCCACAGGGGTGTGTACATGGGGGTGTGTGCATACGCTGCTGCAGAGGTGTGGTTTTGTGTCTGGCTTAAATTTAGCAGATGTAAGGAAATAGGACTGGGCAGCTCTGGTTCAGAGCCTGTGTCTGTGTGCCCCGTGTCCTGCTCACAGCAGCACGTAGCAGAGTCCCCAGCCAGCCCTGAGCTTTCCTTCTGTGTGTGAAGGCAGGGCTGGGGTTGAGATGTGCATCGCTTTGCACTTGTCCACACTGAATTTCACCTGTAGTTTTGCACATCTAGAACATCTTCCAGAAAGTCAGCTTAGGTCTGAAAGCCTCTTTCTGCCACCCTGTCATTGCTGATGGCTACAGGTAATTGTTCTGGCTGTTAGAACGTGGGATATCTGTCTAATTTGGCTGTTATTGACTGGCTGATCTTACAAAGATCGATTTACATGGCTGTTTTTTCTTTCAGAAAGAAGATGATGTGAATGGGCCGTAAGAACCAGACGAGATGGATGGAGAGCTGCCCTGCACTGAGGTGGATGGAGAGTCCTCTGCCACGGAGGACCTGGGAGGGGCGAGGCCCTGGGTGGAGGGCGATGCAGGAGAGGTGCCCTGTGCTGAGGCCAGTGCAGAAGAGGCCCCTTGTGCCGGGAGCAGCGTGGAAGGAGAGGTGCCCGGCACCGACAGCGACGGGGAAGGGGAAGCGCCCTGTGCCGAGAGCGATGCAAAGGGAGAGGCATCTGGCTGTGAGAGTGATGGGGAGGAGGTACAGGACACTGACACCCCTGCTGCTTCGAAGAAAATGTCTTCCCTTTCTTCTCCCCTGCGGGCGATCATCTGCCTGCGGCGGCGCTACCGCGTTCAGAAGAAGAGCCGCCTGCATCTGGAGCTGCCCCGAGAGAAGGCGTCAGAGGCTGCCCACACGAGGCTGCTGCAAAGGCAGATTTCCCTGAACAGAACTAGCCTCTATGGCCCTTCCATGTCCTTCTTCAACCAGAGCAGCTTCGAAACCTCCCGGTACTTCACCTTTGACACCTCTGTGGAGCAGTACGCTCTGAAGAAGTGCAGACGGAAAAAGAATCGAAGGAAATCCAGGATAGTCCTGTATCCTGACAAAACAAAAAGGTACCTTCCAGCAGAGGAGAAGAGCAAGGCAAAACGCTGCCTCCTCTTGCTCATTGTCATCATCTTCTTCCAGATTCTCAACGCAATAGAGAACCTGGACGATAACCTCCAAAAATATGACCTAGATGGTTTGGAGAAAACAATGCACCGGGAAGTATTTGGGCAGAAGGTTGCTGTGGAGAGTATTATGGAACTACTGAAAGACTATCTGGCTACCCACATACACAACAAACCTCTAGTAATCTCTTTAAATGGCCCGACAGGAGTTGGGAAGAGTCACGTTGGCTGGCTGCTGGCCAAACATTTTCGTTCTGTCATGGACAATGACTTTGTGCTTCAGTACTTTGTTATGCACCACTGCCCCGACGGGGTGGCTCCTCTCACTTGTGAAATAGATTTGTCTAAGAAGATTTCTGACATGGTTACAAGAGCTGAAATAGAAGAGAAGATCCCATTGTTTATTCTGGATGAGGTTGAACTCATGTCTCCAGTCCTGCTGGATACTCTCAGTCGATTCTTTGAACCCAATCAAACCAACGAGTTCCTCAACGCCATCTACATTTTAATAAGCAACATAGGAGGTGGGGAAATAACAAAGTTTGTTATCCAGAATGCATCTGCTGAGCTTCTACACCAGCAAAGGGGAGCTGAAGAACTGCTGAGCATCATCCAGCCTGTACTGATCGATGTCCACCCTCTCTGGAAATCTGCAGACATCATCCCATTCATTCTTCTGGAGAAGAGTCACGTTATAAACTGCTTCCTAGAGGAGATGAGGAGGGAAGGGCTGTATCCTGACCAGAAGCATATTGAAAACTTAGCAAGTCAGCTCAGCTACTACACTACAGGGGACAAGGAGTACTCCAGGATGGGCTGCAAGCAGGTTGTGGCCAAAGTCAACCTGCTGTAGTGATTCACTGCAAAGGCCGAGTCCTGCTCTCAGGATCTGCAGAATTCAGGGCTTATGGAGGAGCAGGTTACAGCAGGCAATGCTCAAGGTGTCCTTTCTCAGCCCCACACTGACTCTGTCCTGGTCAAGGTGGAGGGACAGCAGCCTGGGCTCCTCTGCAACATGGTTTCTGTTCTTCTCCAGATGCTTTGTTGTTCCTAATGTTCTGTGAGTGTGCCCATGCCCTCGTGGGCAACCAAGCCCAAGCAACCTCCCACTAATTGTGGGGTGCTTTGTTCCTCACGTGATCATTTGGGCTACTCTGTCATCAAAGAGTTATGAGATGAGAACAGATGCTGCGGGATATAAATAGGAGGAGGAAATATTGACTGGATTACTGTCCCTGCATGTCATGTCTGGCTCCTGCTCCAGGCTCACAGTCTTCACCTCTTTGCTTTTCTTGGTCCTGGCTGGTGACGTGCAAAGCAAACGCGTGGGCAGTCAGAGCTCTGCCTCCTCCAGCTTCTACGTGACCACACGCTCTGGAAGCTGCTTTTTGGACCCGTTCCTGAGTTCTTACTCTTCTGAGCTCATACCTGAGCTCACCTTTGGCACCTCCAGTGAGATTTCTGCCCTGCAAGTGTGTTTGGGCTCGTCTGGAAGGCTGCTTGGCTGCACAAGCTGGTGCAGGAATAACCACTGGATTGTTTCAGGTCTGGTGGTGGCAACTCATCCCCGGAGCTCTTCTGCTTTTTGCTTCTGGGTACACTTCACCATGCTCATTATCTAGAAAGCCCAAAATAGCAACTGACATATATTAAGCAACACACACTGGAAAAGACAGTTTGGGCTGTCTGGGCCGAGGGCAGTGGGGATGCTGGGCCTGTTCCCAGCCCTGCCAGGCCAAGAGGAGGTTCTTTGCCATTAAGACCCCAGGGAGAGCACGCTGCCTGGAAGCACCTCAGGAAACATACATGTCCTTGTGGTGAGCAGACAAACTGAGCAGGTATTTATGACATGGCTTTTTCAGGTTTTGGTCTAGTACCAAAATCCCCTTCTACAGTTTGCTGTGAATTCTCATACACGTAATCCCGTGGATGTTTGCACTGGTTGTTTGATTTGCCTCTTTCTACTTGTTGGTCTCCAAAGAATTCCATCACAAATTCCTGCTTCCAGAGCTATTGTCAGGAATAAATCCCAATTATCCTGAATAAAGTCATACCTTTCCTTTATCTGACTGAAACGTGGTTTTCCTCCATGCTGCCATGCCCGTGCCTCCCAGTGACTCAGACTGGGAGCAAGGGCTACAGCTTTGCTGCCTGGGCTTTTTGCAGACCACCTGGATGTGGGGGGGTATGCAGCTCCTCAGGCACACTGCCTGATCCAGATCCAGACCCCACACAGTGCAGCAGTGCCAAAAGCTGTGTACCACAGGGCTCCTCCCTCCCCCAGGAGCTGCAAACCAGGGAAGTGTGTCTTTGGCTGAGATGATACTGGGCTGGAAAGCTTGTCCATGGTTTCTCCTCTTCAGATTATCACTGAATCACAGAGTAGCAAGGGGTTGGAAGGGACCTCTGGAGATCTTCTAGTCCAACCCCCTTGCCAAAGCAGGTTCACCTAGGGCAGGTTACAGAGGGATGTGTCTAGATGAGTTTTAAATGTCTCCAGAGAAGGAGACTCCACAGCCTCTCTGGTTTATCCAATGAAGAAGCCTTTTTCCTCCTGCAGAACAGTCCATGAGAGCAGCTGGGCAGAGAGCAGGAAAGGCAGCTTGCATGGCTTGGGGGAATGGCTCTGGATGAAACTAAGCCACCTTCTAGATGCAGGTGTCCACAAAAAGCAGTGGAGAGGACTGTCCCTGCCAGCAGATGAGGATGTCTGGCCAGCTTGTCCCCAGTCCCAACTCAAAGAGTTCTCCAAGTTGTCCCCTATCCCAGTCTCCCCCCATGATCCCAGCTTAGACATCTGTAGGTATTGTCCCTGGTCCCAAGCTGCTGTGAGATCCTCTGCAAAGCCACCAGCCCTGCCAGGCCCTCTCAAGGCAGTGGAGGAGGTCCACGGGTGATCCACAGTGCTGGGCAGCAGGAGCCTGGTGGCTCCTCTCTTGTGTGCAGAGGAAGATGGGCTAAGGGAAAGGAACAGACTTCACCCTCATCGTCTCCCTTGGTGGCTGTGCCAGGACCACTGAGGTTCTCCACTTTCCCTCAGCACAGGAGCACTCTCACCCTGTCTCAGAGCCAGCAGGACCTCTCCAAGGAGTTGCTCATCACTGTAGCTGCTCCCACACGTCCCTGGCCAAGCCCACACCACAGCACACCCACTGAAGGGCTGGGGTGATGAGCCAGGCTTGAGGAGTAAACAGCTCCTCCTGCAGCACGGCTGAGGCTGGAATTTGGGCAACAAAGGACAAAGAGCACAGTGGCTTGTCCTTGGTCCCACTGTGTCTCTGGGAGGCTCAGATGCTCCTAGTGTGGGACCCGAGGCTCTCCTGGAGACCTGTTAAGGACGAGAGGCTGGGTGTGTGGTAACAGCTTTCACCAGGGACTGTGCTCTCACCTGACAAGGATTTCTTTGTCTGGTTGAGCTGGACAGATGGGGCTGAAGCTGAAGGATGGAGAGAATCCCCTGGGCTGGGGTACTTGGGCTGCTGGTCTGAGCTGTGAATGGCAGGGCTGGCAGGCAGCCTGGACCCCTGGCTCTGAAAGCACCCCACACACCTCCCCTGCTCTCAGCTCCCTCTGCCTGGTGCAGGGCTTGTCCTACCCCAGTAGCACTGGAGTCCACTGGATGCTGGGACAGCTGGTCCCACAGGTCCAAGGCACCAGGAGGAGTCGCCCTCCTGTTGCCAGCTCTTGCTTCCTGATGCACCATGTGCCCAGGAGAGGCTGCAACCCTGGACAGAGCTCAGGACCATGCTGGTTGTCCATAGCCTCAGCCATCCATATGGGATCTCTTCAGCCTTTCTTTGTTCTTAATGGCTTCTTTGTCATCAAAAGATCTAGAAATATGACTTTGTAGGAATATTGGAGTTGTTCAGCCTGGAGAAGACAAAAGTCTCTGGGGAGACCTTATCGTGGCCTTTCAGTATCTGATAGGGGCCTACAAGAAAGCTGGGGAGGGACTTTTTACAAAGGATTGGTGTGGTAGGACAAGGGGTAATGGCTTCAGAGTGGAAGCGCGGAGATTTAGCTTGGGTGTAAGGCTGAAGTTCCTCACTGTGAGGGTGGTGAGACCCTGGCACAGGTTGCCCAGGGAAGCTGTGGATGCTCCATCCCTGGAGGTGTTCAAGGTCAGGCGGGATGGGGCTTTGAGCAACCTGCTCTAGTGGGAGGTGTCCCTGCCTATGGCAGGGGTTTGGAACTAGATGATCTTTAAGCAACCCAAACCATTTCATGATTCGATGATATTGTTAGGGATAAAAAGAACTGCTGTGGCTGCATGTCTCTCCTGTGCCCCCATCCAGCTCCTCTGGATCCCCCAGGTGAGGGGGGGCTGCCTGAGATGTGGGAGCTGCCACAAGTGTCTGCTGCAGAGCTGGCTGTAGGTGGCACTGGGAAGGATTCCCTGGGCAGCAGGAGCTTGTCCTGAGTGAGGCCCACTCAGTGAGGTCACACACAGCACAGACACTGTGACCACACTGGCCTGGTCAGTGCTGAAGGCTTTCCTGGGGCTGGGCTCAGGTCAGGGGACCCCACGGACTCAGGGCACAGGCTGCATTGCCATCACATCCATCACTGTCAGCTCCTGCCAGAGCAGCTGTGGCACCTCCAGGACCACCTCCCAGTAGAGCAGCATCAATAACCCTGCCCTTTATCAGCCTCACCTGACAGCTCCCCACACCCAGGAGCCTCCTGCATGGGAACCTCTTTTCTGTGCCTGCTCAGGAAGCCTGTGAGCTCAGCTGGAGCCACCAGTCCCCGTGGGGGTTGTGCTGGATGAGTGCTGGTGTCCAGCTCAGCTCTGGCCAGGCCTGGCTGTGGGCTCTGCTCATCCAGAACCTTGGCCTGCTTTTTGTGAAGAACTGGGACCCACACTGGAGCAGTTCATGAAGAGCTGTAGCCCATGGGAAGGGCTTGTGTTGGAGAAGCTTGTGGAGGACTGTCTGCCATAGGAGGAGCCTTGTGCTGGAGCAGAGGAAGGAGCAGTGGAGACAACATATGATGCACTGAGTGCATCCTCCATTCCTGTCCTGCTGAGGGGTGAAGGTGGGGAGCAAAGCTGAGCCTGGGGAGAAGGGTGAGGGGCAGGTGGGGAAGGTGTTTTTAAGATCTGGTTGTATTTCTCATTATCCCCCTCTGACTTCATTGGTAACGAATTACATCGATGGGTGTTTTTCCCCAAGTTGAGTCTGGGTTTTGCTCATGACTGTAACTGGTGAGTGATCCCTCTCTGTCCTTGCCTTGACCCCTGAGCTTTCTGCTGTGTTTTCTCCTCCCTGTCCCCCCAGGGTGGGGTGGGGGGGAGCAGTGAGGGAGCAGCTCAGTGTTTGGCTCCAGCCCTGCTGCTGGATGTGGCTCCAGGCAGAGGAAGGGGAGTGCACACACACGGTCTGCCTGAGCTCCACCAGCTCTGGCTGCCCCCAGGAAAGAGCTGAAATGTTCCTAAAAAAGGAGCTAACCCCAGCTGGCTCCTTGCTCAAAGCCAGCCTGTCTAAAGCTGCCCCCAGAGGTGGGTGCTGGCTGCTGTGGCCGTGTCCTCCCCCGGGCTCCTCTCTGCCATGGGGAGATGCAGCAGTGGTGGCACAGTGCTGGCCCAGGGCTGCTCTGTGACCCCACAGCACTGTGCCAGCCTTGCTGGGCTTGCCCTCTCTCAGCTCCCCCGTGCTGCTGGAGCTGCCCCTGCTGCAGTGTGCCCTCCCAGCAGGACCTGGTCCTCCCTGCCTGCTGCCTCTGGCCATCCTGCCTCTACCAAGAGCTGCAGAGGATGGGACATTGGCCTGGGGCACCTGAAGAGTGTTTGCAGATGGAGGCCAGCTGGGATAGCACTTGCAGGGCTGCAAGGGTGACACTAAACCCACCTCCAGGTACATCGTGATACACCCTTACACATGGGGCAAGGAAAAGCTCCTGCTGAGCCCTAGGAGGTTCAGGGCTTTGTTGCCTTTTTTCCCAGGTCCTTCAGCCCTCACTAAACAGATGAGTTGCAACCAGGAAAACAAGTTTTAGCTTTGTTGATGGCAGGGGAAGATCATGGGCTGGAGGAGAGGAGGAGAGAGCAAGGACAGCTCAGGTAAGGCAGAGCTTTCCCAATAGCTGTGAGTGATGCAATTCATCCAGGGGTGGAGAGGGAACTGTCTGCAGCAGCTTGTGAGACCACACGGCGACGGGGTGAGTCCCTGAAAGGTGGAGGGAGGACAACTCTCCTTGGGAAGGAGGAAGAAAGCACAAACAGAGGAGCAAGTGTATACCTGGGAGCGTATAGAAGAGATGGGAGAAATAACATCCAACATTTTCCAAGTTAAGTTGTGACCACAGAGTCTGATTTCCTCCTGACAGAGGGTTCAAAGAATAGCTGCTAAGAGTTACCAGGCTCAACTGGGGGGCTGAGGCAGCTCAACAGTGGGGAGGACAGAGCTGGGAGCTTGCCTGCCTGTTGAAGAGGGAGAGGAGGGGGAGCTGGGAGGCACGTGAGCATGGCAGAAGGCAGGTTTGGGACAAAAAGCTGAAATTGGAGGAAAGGTCTGTGAGAAGGTGCTGCAGAGGAGGGTGGGAACGAGCAAACGCACGTTCCAGGGTGGGGAGGGCGAAGGGCTGGGAGGAAAACAAGCCCGGGGGGATGGCAGTGTGCATTGCACGAGCAGTAACGCAGGGGGTTGTGAGGAAGGCAAACATCCCATCCAAGTGTATAAATAGGTGTGCTGCATACGTCGGGGGTGAAGTAATGCGGGGCCACGCGCGGGGCCTGGCTGGAGCACCGTGGCCATATTTGGGCACCCTCCTGGGGCTGGAGCCCTCGGAGCTGCCCCGCACCAGTCAGCCCCGGGAGGGGAGAGAGCCAGGGGGGCTGGTGCAGCCCGGGGAGAGTTTCGGGTGAAGCATGATAAAAGGTTTCAAATATGCAAGAGATTGGCAGAGAGGAGACAGCGGTGCCTGGCTCGCCCGGTCCTCCTTGGGCAGGGTGTGGAGTTGGCTCCAGAGAGTGAGAGGTAGGTTAAACTTTAGGAAAACTGCTGTAGCTGCAGAAATGAAGTGTCAGGATGGATCGGTTAGAGTTGCTGCAGAGATCAGAGTCCAGAACCTGGCAACAGAGGAGGATGGTTTAGAGCCACAGGACTCTGCCTCAGGGGTCTGACAAGGTCCCATTTTGCCCATCGTCCCTTTGATGCCTGTCAAGGGTTCAGCTGCTTCTTACTCCTGCCCAGCACACAGCTGGCCTTGCAGTGCTTGGTCTTCACTGAGATCAGACTAATTAAACATTACTCCTCTGTAATGGATTCATTTCAGTCAGTAAAATGCCTGGACTTAGGAGCAAAGTTTCAGTTTGTATCTGAAAACTGTCAGCCTGGGGAAGTGTGGTGAGGTCAGCAAGTAACTCCCCAGATGGATTGATTTCCCAGATAGGATGAGGTAGAAGGACAAGGGAATCAGTCAGCAATGAAACTAGAGTGTGCAGAAGGGTTAATCATGTAAATTAATGACCCTAGAACTCTGTTTACTTCCCCCTGACACTTTTCCCTTCCAATTAGCTAATCAGTTATTAGTAGGTGTTAAATATGATTTTAGAGTCTGCATCCAGAGCTACCTCAAAGGACTTGTAGCCATCTCCAGGAAGGTCTGTGGAAGAGGCAGACTGCCCCAGTGGGGTTTGATGGTCTCCAGGCACAGATGTGGAGCTGGCTGCTGGCTCCCTGTGCCACTGTGCAGGGCAGAGCTCTGCAGCGTGGGACCTGGCACCAGCTCCTGCTCCTCCAGCTGTGGAGACCACTGCAAGGAGCCACTCATGGCTCCCTGCAGGTTACACACAGTCCAAGATCTTCTGTGGATCCTGCTTTGAGTTCACTGACACTTTGCTTCCTGTGCTGCTTTATCAGCCAATCCCTTGGGCTGGGATTCAGCTGCCCCGATTCCAGCATCCTGAGGAAGTCTGACTAAGTCTGCCTGGGAGTTCCCATCCTTGTCTCCTGGAAAGAGCCTGGCCAGGAACCCAGGCCTGTGAAAAGGCCACCTGGAAACCCTTCCCTGAGCTCATGCTCTGGGCTTCCTGGGCAGGGTCAGACCCCTGGGGCCACGTGGTGCCTGTGCAGCCCCAGGTTATTCCAGACCACTGCAGCTCTGTACTCCTTGGTGCCACAGCATGATGCTGATGGAAGCTCCCACCACTGCATCCCACCCCCAGCCACCCTGCTGTGAGACCCAGCCATCTTCACCCAACATCCTTCCCAGAGTGGGTTCCTGCAGGACAAACTGACACTGAGCAGCAGCCGTGGGCCAGGCCCTGCTTGGTCTGCTGCTCCAGCTGTGGGAGCTGCCCTGAGCTACAGGACATCTTTGTGGTCACATCTTGCCCTGCACTTGGCTTTTATTGCTAATGGTGCATCTCCCAAGCAAGTGATATGTGAAAGAGCAGGTAAAGGATTAACTGCAGCTCAACCCCCTGTTTTCAACTTTACCTTTGCCTCTCTCCTGCTCCTATAACCTGCTGCACTATTCAAAAGCCCTCATTCAAACCAGACCCACGTGTCACCTGTTCTTCCAAGCTACAATAATAAATCTTCAAAATTCTGGAGAAAAGTTCTGGGAACACCTATGGTTCTCTGATAAACTCTGAGCCACCCAACACAAAAGGCACGTGCAGGTACAGAAGGAGTTACAGGCATGACTTTCCAAAATCTGGGGATCTGGTGCTCCATTCCCACCCAGCCCCTCTCAGCTTCCACGTTTTCAGACCATAGCTCTCAGTTTCCCAGCAGTGTTTCCAAGGCTGCAAACAGAGGGGTAAGATCATTGGACTTGTTAGTCTTAAAGGTCTTTTCCAACCTGAAGGATTCTGTGTAGCCCTGATAGCTGCCACAACTTGGTGTTGCTGTCGTGTGCTGTTTCTGCTTTATCTCAGCAAACCACCCAGTTCTTCCTGAGATGACTTCATAGAATATTCCCCCTGTGGGATCAAGGTTTCTGAGTCACAGGCCTGATTTGCCTTCAGTGAGGTCCTTCCATCTCTCTGGGGGCTGTGGGGGCCTTGGGAAGTCAGCTCTGAGATATTTCTTTGAGCATAAGCTGGTCCTTGGCTTCAAGGTTGTTGCTGCTGTCTCCAACATGAAAAAGGGCTTGTGTGCCTTGGGTTTGCTCCAACTATTTCAGATGATGTAACGAGTGTTTCTGCCCCTCCCTGCAGACTCCTCTGGCACCAACAGCACTGCGAGTCCTGGACGTCTCCAGGTCAGAACACAGCACTGAATGTTGCAGAGCAGCTTGGCCTGACATGACCCAGTGTCCTCAGCTCTATCAGTGCTTTGTCCTCTCTCATCTTCAGCTGCAAAAGCCACTCCATGCTGGGTTTCTCACACTCCTGACCCATGCCAAGGCCTTTCACTTTGAACCTTTACGCCAAAGATCCAGCACGTCCACCTCTGAATGCTGTTCCTGATGCATCTGAGGCTCAGATTTTGGCCCTGGTGATCCACTGGTGAATGCACTGAAGTCCCTGGGTTGCAGGGGGTTGATGAAATTCAATTCTTTGGATCCAGCTCAACAGAAATTTTTTTTCTTCCCCTTGCACCTGGTGGGCAGAAGATCTGCTTCTTGCAGTGCTGATTCATCTTAGTTCTTCTCACTTGAGGAGAATCCAGTGACCTGCTTGGACAAGCTCACCTGGGAGTTATAAATGCACCCCTGTGTAATACTCACATGACAATAAGCTAATGGGTACTGATCATTGCCAATGAGAACAGGATTTGTCCCTGCAGGTAGAGACCCCTCTTCATGGGGCCTGTTTTGAGCTTGGGTTATTACATGCCTCCCTACAGCCAGGTGCTGGTGAGATGGATTAGGTGTATGAGAGGTGCAAGTTATGGAACTTCATTGAGAAACCTCTATGAGATTAACAGAGGTGTTGCCACGGGTGCCAGAGCTGGAGGCAGCTTCTGGACAGGCTGAGTTCCTGTCTGTTGGGAGCTACCTGTTACCTTCATGGAGGTAAACACAGCTCGTGTGATGGGACAGCTGGAAGAAATTCAATTGTTCCCTCTCCTTGGATATGATCCTAGTTGAAATAAAGGGGTTAGCTGAGTGCAATGTACTGTGTGTTTGGTTTTTTGGCCTTTAACTGGACATCCAGGTATATTTGGTGTCCAGTTTGGACAGCTGCCTGTGGCACTTTCTCCTCTGCCTGGGAGTGGGAGGTGTCGTTGCTAATCCCCAGCCTGACTCATTCCTGTGGTGGGACCAGGGTGGGTCTGAGGGCTCAGACACCACAGCAATCCACACGGATTATTTTCCTATCCTGTGCTGCTTTTTGAACCACTTCAGTGATGTAGGTGCTGCCTGATGGTGCTGCCCCCCCCGTGGGAGGGGGATGCCTGGCAGGGAGTGGAGGGCACTGCCACCGAGCACAGCTTTAGACACCAGAGTGAAGGGAAAAGCCATTTTACCCCTCTCTGACCAGCTCCCATGAGAGGCTGTGACTCAAGGAGCTGCCTGGGCCAGCTCCTTACACCTTAGGAGTTGCCTCACCATGAAGTCCCACTGATTAAGTGATTTTTTTGGAAGCAGCTATTTGTCTCACAGCTTTCTAGACTTTGTCTTGTAAAGGGAAAAAGCTGAGTGAAGACCACTAAATTCTGTCCTTAAGCCCTGGCTGTGTCTCAGGCTTGAGCACTCATCTGGGCAGCAGAAGAGGATGCCCTAAGGAAGGTGCTTTTCAGCAGCAGGTCTCTTGAGGTGAGCTGCTGGCTCCAGCACTTGGTTTAAATGGGGATTAGGGATGACTGCAAAGGCCACAAGCACTGTTGCCATGTGAAATTTGTGACCCCTCACCTTGGAGCTGCTGGGTGCTACACACCTAGAAATGGGACTCCAGGTGTTGCAGCCACTGTGCCAGAAGCTGCATTTTTGTTTTGTCCAAGCCTCAGTTTCCAGTGGAATGAGCCTGTTGACTGTCAGTTTTCACATCAGGGCTGCAGGTGACACAATGGTGATTTACAGTGCTGAAAGCACAGAAGTTTGGTGCCTTGTGACTTAAAGCCAACATCACTTTGTTCTTCCAGGACACAGGCAATGTTAGGGAGCCCAAAGGGCAATGAGAGATGACAAAGAATAATTTCAGAATCTGAATTTTTGCCCTTTGCTGCTTTGTGGTGTCTAAAGGCTGCCAGAGAAGACTTAGGAGGGGTCGAGTTATATTTGATTCTACATTAGCCATCTAGAGCTGGATGCCCCAGGCCTCTGTCCAGAAATCCATCTTTCATTCCCACCTGCTTGGTGCAGGTGTGAGGTGCCCCACACTGCCAAAGATACATGAGGTTTGTGACTAAGCCCATGATGAAGATCCCAGAGAGCTGAAGACCACTGCAGCAGGGTTGTAGGCACTCAGCCCTTCCAGGCTCTGTTTAGTCATCATAAAGCACAAAGAATTTGAACGTGAGTGTTGTTTCTTTTCCCTTTTCTGGGCATATCTGAGATTGAGCTTGGCAGAGCAAGTGCTGAGGCTGCTCATTTTCTGGGGCATAGTGCTGAGATTGCACAGTGTCATAACAGAAACTGGGGTGTCCCACCTCCAGCCCTCCAGCTCAAAGCCTGGCAGGAGGATGGGAAAAGGTGAGACCTGCCCTCAGACTGCATTTCTGCTCTGTATAGCAGAGAGGTGAATTTTAATGAAGGATGCACTCAAAAGCACTGAAAAGTCTCGAGGCAAAGTCCTGTGATAGACAGCTGTGATAAAGGAGAAGAGGACTGGGGAGGAGAACACTTGGAGTGTGCTCTCCCTCTCCTGCTAGCAGCCAGTGCCCATGGGCAGCTACGTGATGCTGAGGGCAGAGACATTCCTGAGCGGTTTGTGAGTCAGCTGAGCTCCTCCCAGCACAACTTCACTCATCAAAGCAAGTATTTATAGCACAGGTAGGAATAGGGAGAGAAATCAAAGAAGAGCTTCCCAGAAAGACACATAAATCACTCCGAGAGTTCAGCTCTGGGGTTCAGCATTTTTTGCTTTGATGAGAACGAATAAAAGCGCTGTTGTCATTACTAAAATTTCTTGATATTCTTTCATCGCTCTGCTTTTTGAATTAAAACCATCTTTGAGCAAAGAGAGATTTCCATAGAATTCTCCCAGCTTTCAGAGCTACCTCAGCAGGCTGCTAAGGACATGCTGTCTTACAGTGGAGAAAATATTTTCCCCAGCACAGATCTGCTGCAAAACAGTTCAGAAAGTCTGCCCAGGCTGACGTTTGCTGCCCGAACTGTCGGGAGACCTCCGGGCCTTCCAACAAAGCGAAGCAGGAAAGCCAGGAAGGTGCTGTACCCAGCCCAGGTGAGAAAATATTTGCCACGTCAGGAGAAAGACCTTGTCAAGCGGTGGCTGCTTTTCTTTGCTGGCATCATCCTCATGCAGGTCTTAACTGAGGATCCTGAGCAGGAGAGACTGGCTGGGGCAAGGAGCCCCGGCGAGCGGCCGCGCTGTGTGCCAGCAGCTCTGCCTGCACGGCTCGGGGCTGCAGGGAACAGCTCCAGAGAAGGCAGAGCTGTTGCAGAGGTCCCAGCAATCATTCCCTCATCAGCTTACGGGCACCAGCCTCTGAGGCAAACCACAGCAGAGGTGCCACAGCAAGCACGGAGACAGCCGCGCGCCTTCTGCAGGCCATGCTCGGCCCGTTTCTCCCGTGCAGAGCACTGAACTGTGTGAGAAGCTGTCCTGCTGCTCCTGCCCCTGGACATCAGCTGCTGGAGCACCGGCAGCAGCAGAGGTGGCCCGTGAACTCCTGAGCCCCTCCAAGGGGACACGAAGACCCTGGATGGTGACACGAGGCCGGCGGTGGCCAGAAGAAGCACTGAAGAAATCCCAGGGCTGCAGCAAGAGCTGTGCAGATTGGTTGGTGACTGTGATTAGAGTCTGGGTTCCCAAGAGCTGTAACAAAGGGCTGCAGGAATTAGATTTGCAGCCCTGGGTCGGGTTCGTACTGTGCTAACTTACCTGTTGCTTGCTGTGTAACTTTTTCAGTGCCTCTGTTTGTGTGTTGTAATTTACTGTCAGTTCTCCCAGAGCAGCTCAGCTTTGGAGCCGCAGCGAGTGCCCGGGCCCTCTGCCCTCCTCTCCCTCTGTAACCCTGTAAGAATAAAACTGCTAAGATCAGACTTTCACAACATGTTTCATCTGAGATTTTAAACCCAAGGTTTGTCTCCCTGCCGCGTGCTGCAAAGTGCTGACCAGGCTGGGGAAATAAAACTGTCCAGCCAGCAAGAAGAGCGGGGTCAGGGCCACAGCAGGACCCGGCCACCGATGGTGCCCAGCACGGGGAGAGGGTTCCTGGACCTAGGTCAGGCATGGGATGGGGCACAACAAAAGCCACAGAACTAGGTTAAGATATCTTCTTGGGAAAAAAATGGGAGGTTCCTAAAGGAAACCATGGGATGTGCTGGGAAAGAGGGTTGGTGAAGGGGGAGGCTGAACTAGACATCGCCGTCAGTCCCTTCTAACCAACACTTCTACCCTGTCTATGTTTATTGGGGCCTTACTGGGGGTTTAGCAGAGCTTGGTGGTTCTGTGCATGAGATATGGGTTTGGCTGCTGCTCCAGGGCAGTAGGTTTGGAGGTTTTTTGGGGACAGAGTGAGCGTGATGTGTCTAGGGGCTACATGGCATGAGACAGTTCAGAGCTGGGCTGCTCCCTCCCAGGCACGAGAAGGGTGCCTGAGTCAGGAATAGAGAAATCTGGCTCAGGATCTGCTTTTGTTCCTGTCCAGCCATGGGGCTTACTGTGAAGAGACACTCATGGCTCCTTCCTGGAAATGCAGAGTCCAGAATTCTTGGTGGATAATATTTTGAGCTTATTGAATTTCCTGGGCTGTTTTATTACTTACTTCCTGAGGCTGGGATTTAGCTGCCCTAATTTAGGCATCCCGAGGAAAGTCTGAGTAAGTCTGCCTGGGATTTCCCCAGCCCAGCACTCTGTGAAGAGCGTGCCTGTGAGCTCGGGCCTGGGGAAAACCACCTGGAATCCATTCTCCAAGTCATGACCATGCTCTGGCCTCGTGCATCTCCTGTACCAGGGCTCCCTGACATGAGGGTCAGTCTCTGGGATCTTTGCAGCCCCCAGCTTTGCCCTTCAAGTCTCCAGCCCAACCTTCTGCTCTGCAGAACAACTTCAAACTTTTGCCAGGCTGCTCAGGGCTGTGTCCAGCCTGAGTTTTAAAATCTCCAAGCATGGAGAATTTACCACTTCCTTGGCCTACCCCTTACACTTCACTGGGGCTTAATTCAGATCTTTCCCATGCCATTCGGCTAGCATGCTTTTCACTGAGCAGTGTCTCAGAAGGCAGGTCTTCTCATGGGAACAGCAATTAGTTCCTCAGGCCTTGAGGAGAACTGAGCTCAGATGTTTCATAATGACCCAGAGCAGCTGCACATGACCCAGGGACTGAAGCAAGCTGGATCACACAGGCAGTGATTGCAGCAGAGGTGTGGAAAAGCCAAGTGCAGCACTGCAGGCCACAGCAGAGAAGAGCAGGGAGCTGCAGCCCATGGCAATTACAGAGAGACCTGTTCATCTTAAAAAAAAAAGTAGCTGAAAAAGCTGAATCACTTCCAGAATTTAGAAACTTAATTTCTACTGAAAAAAAAAAAGAAAAAAAGCAACCTGTCTGTGCAGAGCCAAGGAACCAGCTGGAACAAGGAGCAGCTGGGACATGACTTCTGTGAGGGGTGGTCCAGGAGAAGCCCTTTGGAGGGGCTCTCCATCCCTCCCGTAGGCAGGGCGAGATGTGCAGTCACAGGGAACAACTGACTGTGGAGCTCTGTAAAATTCCGAAATTGTAAAGGCTGTTGAAAATAAAAAGATCTTTCAACAGGGGTGTCGAAGTCTTTCAGAGCTGACTGTGAACTTGGTGATGCGGGAGTTTCCCGAAGCCCAGAATGTCCCAAAGGCATCAGGAGAGGGCAGCAGAGGCGAGGGCTGAGCAGGACCCAGGCAGCAGCAGCCTCGCCGTGCTCCACACCCCCGAGCACGAAACCGCAGCGGTGCCTGCACAAGAAACTGCTGAGGATGTTGTCAGTGCCTTGCCGAGAGATGCTCTGGTAGGAAAATCTATCAATCAAAACAAACCAGCGTGCTGGGGCATAACCCAGCAAAATGTATGCAGAGATGCCTTCAGTGTAAAAAACTCATCACTGAGGCTTACAGGTGAGAAGTTCTGTTGTTCTGTACGGTGTGGGGAGCAAGCTGAGCTATGTGGCAATGCAGATGTAACAGAGGCCACCATCAACCAACACCCAAGCCACACACTGACACCCCAAACCAACACGGCCACTGAAAATTCCAGACCTGGTGGCTTGAATGAAAACCAGTGTGTTGCATCCCACCCTGAGGCCAGCCCCTGGTCCTCTCTGCACGTTCCTGTCTGCTGCACCAGTTGCTTTTGGCAGGGTGTAAGGTGGGCAGGACCGTCCCCAGCCCAGGGCAGGAGTGAGGGACACTGCTAGGAGCACATGTCCCTCTCCCAGCCCTGGGGCAGCCACTCCCAGGCCTGTGCTGGTTGGAAGGGGCGTGCAGGAGCTCTGGCTGAGCTCGCAGGGGGTGAGGCAGCCTGGCAGGAGAGCTCTGGGAGCCCCTGTGGTGCCCCTGAGGGATAACACGCCTGTGCCACGCTGCAGTCAGCAGAGCAGCATATCCAGACAGGCTCTGGAGCTGGGATGTGCCAGGACCCAGTCCTGCACTGGCATTTCCAGCCCTGCACGGGGCTTGGGGCTCCTGCTGGTAGCTGCCTCTTCTGCCAGGGGACCCTCTCACACCCCAGCTCTATTGCCCCAGAGGCCTCCACCCCTATCTGAAGTCTCTGGAGCAGAGCTTGTGCCTCACTCCTTCCTCTCCTAGAGCCCCCAGTTCCCTGCTCTGCCCACTCCAGAGCTTTCCCACAGCATCCTTGTAGATAAAT
>NW_008624280.1:0-722 GCF_000691845.1 Merops nubicus | reverse complement strand
AACGGGGGGGGTCGAGGAGGAAACGAGTTCCTTCTTTTGGCCAGTTGGGGTCTTTAGAGTTCGGATGGTTTCCCGAGAAGCAAACCTCGAGGGAAGGACCAATCCTGGAGGTTTTTTGGGGGGGTTTGAGGAGCCCCTGAGCCCCCAAACCAGCCCAGGCCGCCGTGGTTTTGTTCTGCCTGTCGATGAGGGGCTGGTTTGGTCGCTCTTTTTGGAGAGCTGTTGGTTTCTCTGCCCTCCAAGCTCCCGAGGGGTTTTTCCTGTTGCTGTTCCAGCCTTTGAAATCCACCCGGATTTTGTATCCAACCTTTGTCTCGTCGTTTATCCTTCATTAAACCCCAGAAGTCACCCCCCAACCCCAACCCCTGCAGGGGGGTGAGTCCAGATTGGCCTCAAACCCACCGACCTGGCTGCTGGTCTCAGTTTATGAGTCAAAAAACCCATTTTTCTGTAAAATAAGCTTTGGAAGCAGCAGTTTTATTTCACCGGGCGCCGTTCTCCGCCGCTGGAATCCTCCCCGTGCCCCCCCAGGTAGATCAGGGGGGGCCTTTTAAACTCTAATCTATATTTTATCCCCCCCGTGGACCCCCCGTGGCTCCTTTTCAAGGAATTTTGGCCGTGGATTTTGCCCAGCACGGGGCGTGTTGCTCAGTACTCACCCTGAAAGGCTCTGGTGATACCACGGCGGTGCCAGCTCTGGTTCCACCATCAAAAAACGGTGG
>NW_008624279.1:0-23506 GCF_000691845.1 Merops nubicus | reverse complement strand
AAAAGTGGTTTAAACCACCACAACATTATGTGGAATTGATGAGCTCACTATTAAAACAAATTATGTTGCTTTGTGAAGGCATTTCTTTTATTCCCTGTTACATGATCATCAAACCTTTGCTCTTGTTTTCCATGTATCTGTTTTGACACTCAAATTACTTGCTATGATGCCCAGAAACTGCACTTGAATTACACCAAAACTAAAAAGGAATCCTCTACATCCTATTGTTTTCTTCTCCCTCCTTCCCTGAAAAGGGACAAGGAAACATCACAGCAGAAAGCAGCGTCAACACTGAAGATCAAGAAATAATCTTAATGGGAATCTTTATTATGAAGTGGTTTGCCAATGAACCTGAAGGTTCTGAACCAGATTAAAAGCAATGTCTCTAGGGTGAGTTATTCATTGCTAGAAGTTCAAGGAAGTTACATGTTTATTTTTATAGCCTTATTTGCTCAATTTAGTTTTCAAGTTGGGTCTTACCCTAGGCTGTATTGCAGAGCAGTTTGGGACTCAGAAGCCTTCACTTGCGTTTCATTCAGTAAAGATGTATGGTGAAAAGAAATAACTGGGTCATTCTTCTGAAAGCCAAACTTAACCTGGCCTGCTGTGCTCTTCCAGACAAAGTACAACCTGTCATGGACATGCAGATTTGAATGAAATTCATTTGACTGTTGACCAAAGTCTCAGCAGGAGTTTCTGCTCTACGTTTTGTCAGAATTAAGGTGTTTAACTGATGATGTGTTGCCTATCTTTGCCTTTCCCTAGTGTCTGTGAGAGCAGAGGCCATAATTTTCAGAGAGGGAAACTATCTTTGCTTTCCTTATCTCAAAATAAGATCTGGAAAAGAAGCTTGAAGACCTTCTGTAAACTCCTTTTTTAAGATCAAAGGGCAAAGACTTAAGGCAAAGAGGGGAGAAATGAATTAAATGCCCTGCTTGTGCTTGGTACCACTTGCAGTAAATTGTCTTCAGTAGCAATGTCTGTAGTTGCTGACCTTCACACATACACCTTACGCAATCAAATTCGTTATTTTTTGCATGTATTGCCCTGAAATATGTAGCATAAACTGTGTAAAATGTATTTATAACTTTGCATGCTTTTAAAGTATAAGCAGTTTCTTGGAATAACTATTTAACAAATGAAATTGCTCTTTTTCTTAAAAAGGGGTATATTCAGGTTCCCCTCTTCCTCCAGCCTTTTGTGGGCTTGCTCATGTACCTCTGAGACATCGGGCTTATCTCAGCCTGAGGGAATGTATTTTCATTCAATCATCTCCTGAAAATTTTGACAGTAAATCACTGACACTCCTGGAAAAGAGAGAGCACCTGAAGGGTAAGAATTCTCAGAATTCAGTAGGAAAACTTCTCCCTCCATCTGCCACCCACACTTGCACTGCTCCCCAGGTCTGCAGGGATTACACAGGCAGACGTTATCCAGAGTCTCTTCCAGCACCACAAAGCCACTGGGGAAGCTCCATCCTGTTCTAAGGAAAAAGGGAGTGATAATGTCTGAAGTCAGTCATCACTTTAGGAGACACTTCAGAGATTCACAGCTGTAGCATCTCTTACGAATGCAGCTGTAATAGTTAATGCATTAGTGAACCCCTGAGCATCTGTTAATCTAATGCTGGGGTAAGGCCTTCTGGACTGCAAGGAGCACTGTGCAGTAAGAAACTGTTCTGAATTTCCTCCCTGCTCAAAATATAATGTATCCAAAACCTACAGAAGTCAAAGAGTTGTTCAGAAAAGAATGCTTTGCATTGATCCCTATGCCACACCATGGTCTTTGCTGACAGAAGCTCTTTCACCTTTTAGATTGTTTAACACAAGTTATCTCTTTTGTGATGTTCTTTCATTGTCCATCCCTGTGACAACTGATTTTTTGTGACCTTTGTTTTCATTATTTGTGTCTGAAAGTAGCAATATTTTTCTTCTTTAATAAATTACCACCTTTGTCCATGTGGTGCTTACACCACCATGTTTTGAGATCTGAACTCTTCTTCACATGTCATTATCACATACTTTTCTTGTTCAGTGAAGGTTCTTGCAAAATCTTACTGTAGGATGTCACAAATCAATAGATTACCTGAACCTTACAGAATAATGTCAACCTGTCCTTTTACTGTGAGGCTACGATGGGAAAGGATTGCAAATCCCTAAGGAACACCACAAAGTAGCCTGAAGTTTTTAAAAATGCATTTCTGAAATTTTTTTATGCCTTATCTAATACATGGACTACTCCGTTGTGAAGAATTGTACTGGCATTTCCTAAGCTCCATGTAGGTGTGTATCCCAAGACACAAAGACACTAGTGATTCTCTTGGGTGGAACGATGAGAAAAGAAACTTCAGTGAAGCCCTGACTGCTTCACTCTACCCACATAATAAACCATTTATATACTCCGATGCTGTTCATTTCCTTCTGTTCCTAATCTGATGCAGCCTACTGTAAGAAACCCATGTTCTATCAAATAAATGAGATAACATGAGATTCAGCCAAAGTACAGTGAAAGAATAGCAACTTAGGTATAATATGAATAAGTGGAAGTTAAATAGATACATTCATTCAATTTTAGATACATATGAATATGTGAATGTAGACTCATAACCTGTATAAATAGGTTTGAAATTCACTGAGGCCTTACATTTTGAGAGTTTTGGGGATTTACAAGTTATTATTAGGGTATTTCACAGTGTGTGATTACTCAGTCAAAAATGATTTGGACCTGCTTGAAGGGAAGATCCAGATTCATGGCTTCAAATTAAATTAGATATACCAACAGAGAACTCCTTACACTCACTTGTATAATACAGGCTTTCCATCAGTTTGCTTATGAAGTGTTACATATTTTTTGTACTGTGATGAATGTAAGGTTGATAGAATGAAAGGAGATAGCTAAACATCTGTTTCAAATTTGTATTTCAGGTGTGAGCATGAAAATAAAGCTCCATTTTTCATTTCCACCCTGTGTACTGGGCACTCTATGCTCATTATATTATAGTCCTTTATATCATAAAACTGTAACTCTGTTGTTTTTTCCCATTCTAAGCCTGATTCTAATTTCATGCTGCTCTAAATTAGGTGTTAATCCATTAAAATGGAGGATCTAGATCCTGATCTCTTTGTGTGTAATCCAAAGGAAGCCTTTGCGGTTTAGCAGAGGTACTTTACATTTTCACAGGGTAACTGTAATAAGACCTAACTCCAATTGCATGTGTTTGTAAAAAGCCAAAACAAATGAGATCAGAATCAAGTCTCTGCAGACGATAAATTTATGTCTGCTTTTCGATATGTTCAGCAATATCCTAATCATGGACAGTCATCTTGAGCAATTAGCTGAATGGTGAAAGAGTAATCATTACTTGAAGCACTGTCTGGCCGATACTTACATTTAATTTCTTTTTCTTATTTCAGGTCCCTCATACTTCCATTTTCAAAGGAGAAATTCTGATGTGTGCTAGAGTAGATATCAATAGCAACATTTAGGGGCCCTAAAAAAATCCTTCCATTTTGTGAGAAAGGTAAGTTAGAACTCATGTTGTCATTAATGAAAAATAAATAAATAAAATAATAGTATCACAGAACAGGTCATTTGTAAGGGACCTTGGCAGATCATCTAGTCTGCATTTTCATGGAAAAGGGAGCCCAGATGAGCATCCTTGCCAGTTGTATCTAGAAAACCTCCAGAGATAAGGACTCTCTTGGTCCCTTGTGAGGTTGTTCCAGTGAATTATTGTTCTCGCTACAAAAAATTTCTTTGTTATGTCAAGACAAAACCTCTCCTGGTGCAAGTTGAACCCTTTTCCCCTTGTCTTCACCATGTGATTACTTGTGAAGAGAGAGCTTCTGTATTCTTTGTAGCTGCCTTCTAGGTGCTGGAATATGGTGATGAGGTTCCTATTGAGTCTTCCTTTCTCCAAGGAGAAAAGATGTAGTTCCTTCAGTCTTTCCTCACACAATAGGCTTTCCAGCCCTTTGATTAACTTTGAGGTCTTCCTTTAGATCCTCCCAAGTCTGTGTCTTTCTCGAATTGTGAGGCACAGAACTGGACACAAAACTCTGGGTGCAGTCTGACAAGTGCTGCGTGGAGTGAGATGATCACATCTCTGTCTCTGAGTAATGCCCCCATAGATGCAGCCCAAGACCTGATTTACGTTTGTTGCTGCAGCAGCACACTGCTGACCTATGTTCAGCTTGCTGTCCACCAGGAACCCCGGGACCGCTTTCAGCAAGGCTGCTCCCCAGACATGCAGATCCTAGCTCATGCTGGACACTTGGGTTTGGTCATCCCAGCTTCTGGACTTTGCACTTGTCTGTTGAGCTTCTCACTGCCCTTTCTATTCCACACTTTCAGCCTGTCCAGGTTTCTCTGTAAAGATGGCTCTCCCTTCTAATCCCTTCTAATGTGACCTCACCACCCAGTTTGGTGTCACCAGGGAACCTGGTGAGGATGCTTTCAATCTCATCATCCAGGGTGGCTGTGAAGATGTTGACAGAGCTTGGGGCCCCACATTGATCCCTGAGGGACCCCATTTGGGACAGGCTGCCAGTCTGAGTGAAAACTGTTGATCATCACTCTCTGGGTGTGGCCTGTGAGTCAAATTCCTATCCATCTCACAGACCACCCATCCAGTCCGTGTCTTCTCAGTTTGTCCAGGAGAAGCCTGTGGGGAAGAAATCTCCATTCTTAATTCAGTTGCTATTCTAGCAGTTGTTAGAAAAATTAGTGGAGGGTGGAATGTCTTACTGTTGCATGAAATGTGTTCATTCCCAATTGCCATATCCAGTGCATCATCTTAATACCTGCATAATCGTAATTCACTCTGAGAAAATACTTCTCTGCACTTTTAAGCTGGAATTCCTACCCTCTTGTTTTCAGTATTGTGCAAGATCAAAGCCAGCTTTTTTGGAGACAGGAGGTTGTGTTTGCGACAAAGATCTTCACTGTATCTGTTCTGATATGGTCTCTGTTGACAAGAGGTCTCTGGCTTTTCTGTGTATGAATGCACCTTGTATTTATTACTTAATCAGAGGTTTAATTAAGTTATTCCTGGTCTAGGAAACTGGACTAGAAACAAAGCTGTGAAATAAATGTCATAGAGATTCACCTCACTAATCTGCATTTAATGAAAGTCACATGCTACTGAAAGCCTCCTTTTCTAAGCCTAAACACACACATATTCAAGATTATATCCTGTGTTCTTCAGTGATGCATTTCATCAATGATCTTAAGTACCATGACTGAAAGCCATAGTTACTACTTATTTTTGCTTTATCAAAATTTGTCTTTCAATAGAAACTTCCAGATTTCTTGTCTCTGTCATTTTTTTAACAGGCAGTGATACGTTGATCACTGTAAATAGGTAAGAGTCTCTCCAACTGTCATTTATCTGTGTTCATATGTATTTTCAGTTACTCAGAGGAAATGCAAATAATAAATCTTTATGGTTATGGTAACTGCATATTGAATTATAGATGACTGTTCATTCATCAGTGTAGTACAAAGGATCCCATCAGTGTGTGAAGCTGAGGTAGAAGCCATCAGAATACCACAGTTTCCATAGATCCTGTATACGATCTACGGTCAAAATCAGAACAGCTTGTTAAAATAAAACATTTCAAGTTTTTCAATAACATCAAGTTATTAATTGATAATATGCATTTAAAAGCAGTTTTGAATGTCTGCAGTAGCAATGCTAATTGTAGGGGAAGAAAATGCAACTGTCACAAGGTTACTAAAGAGCTCTTATTTCTAAGCGGGATGTCTGTATTAAATAAACAACCAAACCGATCAATCAGTCAACCAACACAAAAAAATCCCAAAGCCAACCAAACCCCAACTGAATTTACATGAATATAAATCTTTTTGGAAATGATTACATGTCATTTGTTTATTCAAATGTATCTGGCTAAAAATGAACTGGAAATATTTTTAATTTTCACTGGAGAAATATTCCAGATAATTAAACTGAATGCATTCCATTACCTTACCACTCTGTTACTGCATATAATCTTAAGGAAATATATCAAGCTGATGAATGTATAACACCCTCCTTGAATGGATAAGGTAATGTTACACAGTTCTTAGCCATCTTTCCCTTAAAGGCTGTAATGGGATTTTTATCTCCTAAATTTAACTATAAACCAATGTATATGACTTGCCTGAAAAGTGCTTTATTTTCTGCTCTTCCAGCATAGATATTTAAAACAAATAAAGTTATGTCCAGTAATTGCAAGTCATATGAGATAGCTCATGTGAAGGAGAATGGATTTTGTGAGAACCAAGTCTGTGATTATGTATTGTAAGGCTTCCTAAATATCTTGATTATTATGCAAACTACTGACTACTTATGTCATGACTAATCAAAATGGTAATGAATAAAGTGCATTATACTTAGAAATGCTCAGACTGAAGGATCTCAATAAAAAAAGAGAAGCAAAGATAGCAGGATAAAGTTACAGCTGTCATCCAGTGGAAATACTTTCTATTTCTACAGGTTGTAGGAATTTCTAAATGTTAACTACATAGAGCAACAGGTTGTAAAGAAATGCAGAAATTGTTTGAATCTGGTGAATTTATGCTAGTAAATGTTATGATTTCTGAATCATAAAATTGATCAGAATATCACTTAGGATATTATATTACTTGGGATCAAAACTCAAAATATTACTTTAAAACTTTATCTCGGATGTGTAATCATAGTTCAAAAAGACATGGTCATGACTTGTCTTTATGCCACTTGAAGAAGGAAAGGATAATCTTTTTTTTGCATGGCAGAAGAAAGTGGAAAAACTTAGTGTTTAAGAGATATTGAGACTAATTTACAAAGTCACCCCTAACAAAGCATAACACTTATATACCAAATTTAAATAACCTTCTACCTAACATGAAAAACTCTGTTTATGAGGCAAACTCGTAAGGCATGCCTAAAAAATCAACATCACAATGATAAATGGTGTGAGTTTGAATTTTCTGTTTTCAGGGTGTGTAGAATACCTTTCCTTCACTGAGTTTGGCCAGGCTGCAATTCAGAAAGTTGCTCAGTGAAATAAGCAAAGGACTTGGCTTTGTGAAGAGCTAACTTTCAAAATGCACTGTTTTGCCTAAATGCCAATGAGACCGATTGGGTAATAGCCATATAGTAAAGCAGACCTAACAAATAAAAGAGTGCTATGAAGTCACATCATCATTTTGTATGTGCTGACACAGCACATATAGTTAGTATCTCGTGTCCAAATGAACCCAAAGCCTCGTCTAGTAATGCCAGAAATATTTTCAAGTGCTGCTAACCAATTCCATATTAAACACTGCAGGATATTTTTCTTATCTAAATACTTGCTTTTCTGTTCTTTTCCTTTTGACATTACTTGTTTCTTGGATTTAAAACTGTTGATTTACACTGGAAAAAGATATATTTTTATAAGTATAATTTTTAATGAACAAAGGATTGACAGTCATAGAGAAGCTATCTGCTGTTTGAGACAATGGCAAGGCAAGAACTTGTATAGTTTATCTTTTTTGTGTTCCCAGCTGGGAAAGTTTTAAAAAAACTAAAAAAACTAAAATATATAGCATAATAAATTGAATGTGTCTTGCTTTTCCTTGGCTTTCTTTGTGTGCCAAAAGACTTGAACTTTTTCATCCAAATTTCATCTACTTTTTATATTTTCCTGCAAAATTTAATCTAGAAAAGTGTACGTATGAGCAAAGCAAACATCCTGTAAGTGGGTTCATGTTTTAGGCCTGATATACCTACTCTTGTAGGAAGATGCAGGCCATAACTGCTGTTTTTCTGAAGATATGCAATGTGTAATGTGGATTTTGGGCATCTAGTAACATTTGAGTTCATGTTAATGTCTTTTGCTCATTTGAGAAGATAACAAGTTCTACAAACTGAGTTAAAAAGTCACTTATAGACTGTTACTAAAAAGTCACTTGTTTTCTCAGAACTTAAACAACCAGTGATCCCTCCATCACATAGGTTCAAACATGGTGGTTAATGGAAAAGAGCTCAACAGAGTGCTGGTCACATTGACAGCCAGATCGGCAGGACATGGCTGTACAACCTTTGTCCCACAGAAAACTGGGAAAAGCAAGACTGAAAGCCAACATGCAATCTAAACTGTGGTGGGTGATACTGCTTCTGTGGTAGCTAGATTCTCATGATCTTTTACAGTAGGTATGAGAGGGACAGTTCCATTAAATTAATGAAATTGCCTGTGTCGGATGCTACTGTAAGTGAGAGCAAAATCTAGACTTTAAGTGGACCACAGTACTTATTCTTTTACTAGGAAAAGTATATGTGAGTGCAAGTGTAGAAGAGGAATCCCTTTTGGTATTTTTATTAATCCTGTGCCAATTCAAAGTTTGCTGATTCAGCAGAATTGTCCATGATGCCTTACTGAAGATGCAGCATGAGAATATTGATTGAGTTTCAGTCATGTAAAGATAAAAATACTCACAGAAAAAGACTGCAGTCTTTTGCACATCACGGAGCTGCTATGAAACACTAAAATACAAAAATAGCCAAAATATTTGAATCATTCTTTAGAGGAAAAACCCAACCTTATCATATTGAGACAGCCTGTGGAATATTACAATTGAAAGTGATGAATTCTGCTCTCAGTTTTAGCCCTACAGCACAACTGGCTTACAGTTATTCGAAAAGTAATATTTTGCAACTAGAAGAGCACAAGAAGGTTCTGGCAGAACCATTTACCAATTAATCTAAATGATCTGTTAAAAATGGTATTTTTTGCTGCTCTTCTCAAATATCCAAGGAAGATATTCTGGAGGAATAGTGCTAACTGCCTTGACATTTGTGGAGAAAAATGTGTGGGGTTTGGGTTGTGGCTTCTTGGTTGGCTGGTTGGTTGGTTGGTTGTTTTAACATTGTTTCATGTAACCACTGTTAAACTTAAAGTGTTTCTGTGGCTGTTTGCTCGTGAGGCTGTTGGCTCCAAGTCTCACTGTGCTAGATATTTTTCTTAATCTTGCCTTTGATTGTATACCTGTCTGACTTTTTGCCTTGGATTTTCCATCAGACTGGCTGAATGATCTAGTCTACCTGTTTCACATCCCAGAAGCAGAGGCTTTGACATTCAGACAACTCAGTGGCAGAAACAGAGCAGATGACATCTGACCCACCCTCACCTTGGGCATGACTTTTCTGTACCTTCCGTGTGGGGACTATTCTTAATTAGCAGTTCAGCACTTCAGGGATATACAAGGGCAAAGGCAAACAACTACATAAGTTTACTTGTTTAACAGTAACTCAAGAAATAGTGAGAAATAATGAGATTTAGAGATTTAGTCTGTCATTCTTGCTACTGTTTCCTTAAGACCTGCCTAAGCGCCAAACTCCCCTCAGCTGAACATGATTTTTAGTGTAAATTGTGAAGTCTTTTTTCCCTCTTCTAGCCTTCCCTGTGGAAAAGTGTGCTTTCTCCTTTCTTGGTTCAGCCTACATTGTGTTTGAATTTCTTGCAACAGTGTGAGCCCCTGTATATTTTAAAGGAAGCATGTGGCACCTAGTTGTCATATTACTGCCCCAGTCTGGATATTCATTCTACTTTTGAGAACAGAGATCTCATTTCTTCTAAAATACGCCCAAGTACTTTAGCACAAATCGGAGGGCAGCAGCTTTTCTTCCTCTTGCCAGACATACAGCACAGCCAGAATCCTCATATGCAGACACACTTAGTAGTGGAAGTGTTTTTAACTTTGCACAGAATTCTTGTGTTATATATGGACTAGTTTCCTAAATCGTTCTCCTATGCTGAGGTAAGTAGGTTGTTGGTTTGGTTGGAGTTGTTTGTTTTGTTTTTTTTTTTTTTTTCCCTTTCCTTTTCTTGTTTTTAAAACGTACAGTTAATCAATTCTGACATGGGTATCAAAAGCTAATAGGTGAGGTGTGAGCTAGTCACTGTAAAGTGTGTATAGAAGACAGTTACAAAAAATTGTCATCTTCAGAATGTCATTAATCCTGTCCTTCAGGTGGCTTTTGGGATGGATTAGATGTGTTTCCCCCTAGAGTACCTGCTTCCCATTGTTGACTATTAATGGAGCCTTTCTGGTAACATTGCATTTGATATCAAACTGAGATGCCTAAATGTAAGTCAGAGGAATCCTACCTGGTGTGTTTAGACTTCAACAGAGAGACATTATTCAAGATCAGCAACACTTTATTGTACAGATATATTCCTGAATGTGGAGAATTTTTATGTTTGTTTCCTAGTTGAAAGATCTTTGATCTCCCTCAAATCTTTGTGAAGTAGAGTTGTCATGCTCTGCTTATCTTTTTTTGTTGTACACAGGTTACAGGTGGATAGTAGTATTACTGACACAACCACTGTTTAACTTCCTCAGGTGTGCAAAGGTAAAATCAGAGTGCCAACCACAGTATCAGGCCTACACATGGATTACCACCTATGAATCCTGATGGGACTGAGAGGTACCTTGCATTGGCTGAAGTGCACTCAGTTCAGATTATCTCTTGAATGCAACCGAGTACTTTGTAAATGAGAAAAAATACCATTAACTGCATTTGCAGATGGGAGAGGCAAGATAAAGATTGATTGTCTTTTCAGGATTCCTCTGTCTCCCCATCTTTCTGTCTTTATCAGTAGCTCTCCTCCTTTCCAGCTATCTCTTCACTACTGCTTTCAACGCTGTGTGGACAAATAACTGCCCTGAGGAGGCTCTTGATTTTGTCTGAAAACACTTGAAACTGACAGATGATACACCTGAAGACACACCCTCCTTAAGACTATGAAACAGAACCAGAGGCACTAAACAGCTAATATGCCAACTAGATACTCTCAGGTATCAGGACATCCCCAGATGTTTTTTGTATCTCTTTGTTGATAATGCTTTTATGGAAAGGAGATGGAGTTGGGTGAATGTCAAGACCTTGGCAGTTATCCAGTGTGCTGCTGCATAGAGTCTGTGACCATGGGTTTGTAGGATTCACAATGCACAGGGACACAGAGGCTTTCTCCTCTAAATTTTTTTTTGCTTTGTTACAGACTACCACAAATACCACAAAAAACACCATTAGCAAGTAAACTACCCCAAAAACAAAAGGAACAATAATAAAAAATCACCTTTAGAAAGTATACTTATGATTAAAAATGTGAGTATATATATCCAGCTATTACAAATTACCATCAGCAATCAATAATATAGTATCAGTCAATAGTATGGCAGCAGTCAATAATAGCAGCAATCAATCATATAGCAATGATCAATAACAGCAACAATCAATTAGGTATATACTTTTACAGGTTAGTATGAACTTTTCATTAGTAAATCAACTTATCAACAATATAATAACAGATAGAGTATTTATAGTATCAGTATCAAGTGAATTAGACAGATAAGGGGAGAGAACATCTCAAAGAGAGGGACAAAATCATCCAAGAGCTGGACACAACCAGCCCAGAATTTAGAAGACAAGCTGAACTGCCCCCAAAAATGGGCCCAAGAAGTGGGACCAGTGAGATTACAGATGGAGTCTCACTTCAAAGGTCATCCATTTCACAGCGTCTTGAGTCAGTTGGGAATCCCCAGCAGGTCTAAAACCTTGTAGAAAATTCATGTGGAGAATTCAACTTGTTTATAAAAGAAAAAGTAAGTACGTACCGCAAGGGAAGTTTTCAGGGAGAGAGAGACCACTTTCAATAAAAATTAAGCTCATTTTATGTCACAGAGATATGAGGGCATAGGACATCACTGCTTCAGGTAGAGAATAGATGTTGATAATTTCAATTTTTCACCTGTAACAGCCAACAGATGATGAAGCTTTCTGGTCTTTCAGAGCAATTTTTATATTTCCAGATGGTTTTCCACCTTTTTGCATCATAAGGTGCCATTTCAGTCCCTTGTTTTTGCATTTACCAATGGTATCTCATGATGTCTCTGCTTTCTAGGTACCCTAGCTGCACTTCCGAGATGCCAGCTGTCCTTTTTAAGGATGTTTCTGGTTCCCAGGCCTTGTTTCCAGTCTCACAGCTCATGAGATGGTAGGTATTTTCTGTTATTTCTGTTTATTTTTCAGCAGACATTTTCCTGTGTTCTGTTATTTTCTCCTTTAACCAGACTACCTTTCTGGCAAGAGATACTTTCTGAGGGAATAAGAATTGATCCGTCTCCAGAATTTGACTGCATGTAGCAAACGTTAATTCACAGAATCACAGAAAGGTTGCATTTGCAAGGGATCTCTGGATTTCTTCTGGTGCAAGCCTTCTGCTTAAAACAAGGTCAGCAAGAGCAGGTTGGTCAGGGCCATGACTTGCCTGGTGTTGGATACCTTTAAGGGTGGAGATAGCACAACCTCCATGGGAAATATGTTTCAGTGTTGGAGTATCCTCAGAGAAAAGGTGGATTTTATGCTTAAATGGAAATTCCTCTATTTCAATTCCTCTTGTCCTGTCACTGAGTTCCACTGAGAAGAGTCAGACTCTGTCTTCTTTACTCCCACCTATGAGGTATTTACACTCATTAATAAGATCCCCGAGACATCTCTTCTCCATAATAAACAGTCCCCACTCTCTCAGTCTCTCCTCACGTGAAAGATGCTGCAGCCTCTTATTTGTCTTTATGTCTCTTTTGCTCTATGTCCACCTCTTGTAGGGAGCCCAGAACTGGACACATCACTCCAAATGTGTCTCACCAGTCTTAAATACAGGGAAAGAATCACCTCCCTTGACCTGCTGCTGTTTCTCCTCCTAAAGCTGGAGGCTGTTTGCTTTCTTTTCACAAAGGCACTTTGCTGTCTTATGTTCACCTTGTGGAGCTTCGGATCCTCTTCTGACAAGCCATTACCCAGGGAGTCAGCCTTCAATATATGGTACATGGCATATTGTAGTTCCCCCAGAACACTTAGGGTTATTCCTCCCCAGGGGCAGGACTTTCCAATTCCCTTTGAACTTCATGACATTTCTTGTCTGCCCTTGTCTCCATACTGTCCATGACCCTCTGAATGGCAGCACAGCTGCTTGGGGCATCAGCCACTCCTCCCAGTTTTGTATCACCAGCAAAATTGCTGAAGGTACACTCTGTCCCTTCATCCAGGCATCCGTGAAGATGATACACAGCACTGGCACCAGTACTGACCACTGGGGTTGAGCCCTAGGGACTGACTTTCCACTGGGCTTCCTGCTGCTAGTCACAACCTTTTGAGCTCATCGGTTCACTCAATCCACCTCACTGTTTATTTATCTAGCCTGTACCTCACTAGTTCTCCTGTGAAGAAGTTCAGGGAGACAGTGCCAGAAGCCTTAAAATCAACATGTCTTAAAGTCAATCCTTGACTGAAGTCAAGATGAACAACATCCACTGTTCTTACCTCATTAATCAAGCCAGACATTTTATTGTAGAAGGCTATCAAGTTGGCCAGGCATGATTTTCCCTTTATAAATACATACTGACCATTCCAAATCACCTTCTTGTGATATACTTGGGAATGGTGTCTAGGAGAATTTGTTCCATTGCTTCCCCAGAGATAGAGGTGAGACTGACAGGTACTTGCTTTCTTCCTGTTGTCCCTGACTCGTTATGGCCTTTCAATGACAAGATAATCAAGATAATCAAGAGTGGCCTCACAGTGATATAGGCCAGGTCCCTCGGCACTCGTGGGTGCATCCCATGAGGTCCCACAGACTTCTGGATGTCTGGTCTATTTACAGGTTCTCTAAGCCGATACCTCTCCAGTGAAGATAAGTCTTCCTTGCTCAGGACTTTCCCACAGATTTCAGGCACCAGGGATTCATGAAGGCTGGTCTTAACAGCAAAGCCTGAGGTGAAGGTGGCACAGAGTGCCTTGGCTTTTTGTGAGTCTTTTATCACCAAGTCCCCTGCTACATTCAGCAGCAGGCCCCCATTTTTCCCAGTCATCCTTTTGCTGCTGATATATCTATAGAAAACCTTCTTGGTGCCCTTTGCACTGCCCTCCAGAATGAAGTTCAAGGGGGCTTTGGCTTTTCAAATTCCACTCCTGCATGTTCTTTATTCCTACTGAGTTACTTAACCCTGCCTCCAGCTCATGAATGTTTCCCTTTTATGTCCGATTTTTGCCAGGAGCTACTTGTTCACATGTGTAGGTGTGTCCTGCTACCTTTGTTTAACTTCCTTCATGTTGGGATGGACTGTTCTTGAGGTTGGAGGATGTGATCCTTGATAATCAATCATCTCTCCCTGACCACGCTATCTCCAGGCCTATATCACATGGGATTCTTCTAAGCAGGTCCCTGAATGAGCCAAAGTCTGTGGTCCTGAAGTCCACTGATAAGATCCTGCTTTTTGCCTTGTTTTCTCCTCCCAGGATCCTGAATGCCATCATCTCGTGGTCACTGCAGTCAGGGATGCTCCCAGCCTTTACATTCCTGCTCAGCTCTTCCATGTTTGTAAGCAGATCATCCCCCCTCACTGGCTTCCAGATCACCTTCCAGGAAGTTGCCATCAGCACTGTACAGAAACCTCCCAACTGCTTGTGCCCTGCTGCACTGTCCCTTCAGCTCACAACAGAGGTCAACCACAACCAGGCACTTGAAGTCCTGAATGAGAATCAGGGCCTATGAATGTGAGGATTCTCCCAGACATATTGGACTGTAAGAATTACTTTTAATGCTATTTCCTTACCTTTCTTGTTAATTAGGTAAAAAAAGACTCACAAATACAGGTTCCTCTGATCTTGGGCTCACATCAGAAGTTTCAGCGGAGAGGCAAGTCAACAGCACCAATTGTATTCCAGTACTGAAATACAAGAGTTCTCTGTAGCTTCACTGGGAAACATTGAAGGGTCAATCTCATTATTTTATACACTGCTTCCTGTGACACACATACTTTTTTTTTCTCCTGCCTAGTTATTGAAGGATTAGGAGCAAAAGGTTCCTTTTCTTTAGACTTCCACACAATGTAGTAATTTTTATTTTAAGGATGAAAAGTGGAAAATATGTAAAATTATATTTTCTAGTCTTTGCAGGTAGTAACTGTTGCATTCCAAAGGGTTAGGAATTATCAAGGTAAAAACTGCTTTGTGCAAGATGAGGGAATGCTCACTGAGACATGATTAAACAACTAATGTTTGTCGTTCCACCCACCCCTCCCCAGCCCCCCAAGCTGTAACAGGGGGATGTTCAGAATCTGAGATTTAAAATTACAATCAGTTTTTGTTTGTCAAAAAATGCCTCACTGGGCAATCAGAATTTTAACAGTGTTTTCTAAGTTAAAATACAAGTACTGCATTTGAGTTACGAAGTCAGATATTGGTAATACTCCACAAATAGTTTGGTTAAAAAGCAGAATACCCTGAAATCGCTCTAATTTTAATACCTGGCACACAAACGAGCTCTGTGGTACACAAACAAGTATTTATAGTAATATTTTTTGGAGAAAATTGGGATACATAACCAGTATTAGGTTGAGTCCATATGTTGCAGAAGCATAGTAAATTGGAAGTGATACCAAGCAACAAGTATGATGAGGAACAAGTTTTTAATTAACTTCTTCATTCGTTTGTTTCATTCTTTCTTTTGTCTAATGACCTGTGATTCATAGAGTTGCAAAGTGTTCTTTGCTACAGAGAGCTCGTGCTCAAGCTGGGATTTTTTTCATCTTAGATTGAAAGAAATAAGTCATTTATCAGGCCAGAACTACTTGCAGAACTACACATGTAAGTCATTACCTGTATAGTTGTAAGTGTCCAACTCATGCTTCATTTTTATTTCTGTATTTCTCTGTTGCATAAATCATTTTATAAATTCTTTAGTATAGACTATAAAACACTTGTGATGTTTGTAACGGACAAAATCTCATACAGATTATGAAGCTCAAAAACTTAAAAACAGAACAACTAGTGGATTTATAACAAGTTACAAGACCTCTCTTGATCTGAATCTAGCCAGGTTGCTTTAGACAAGAATATTTGTTATCAAACAGTTTTCATGGAAAGACACAGGCATCTTGGCCAATTTCTCTGTGTTTCCAAAACAATCCAATCAAGCAAGTACAGCTGCTGGCAGATTTAGGAGATTTAGTAAGAAGGATTGTGTAGGCATTGGGTAATCTATTCTGTTCAATCCCTTTAGTCTAACAGCAGAGGCATTATTTGAAATTTTACTGTCTTCTGGCCTTTTCAATTAGATGTTTAGTCCTTGTGCCTTTTAATTCCATATGAAAACCACCAGCTGTACATCAGAGAAAAATCTTTCTCTAATCTTGTAAGACCAATTTAATCACGGGACAATAAAGAACTAAAACAGAAGTTAAATTGTGCTTGCAGGAAGAGGAGAGATACTAGAATTCTCTAAATCTGCTGTTAATTTATGTCATCAGAATGGCTGGCCCAGCATTTCATGAGCTCTTAGCCCTATTGAATTCATGGCAGAACACCTGTTCCCATTGAAGGAATCTGGATTTAGGCATGACAGACTCATTAGGACAACCTATTAGCTTGTTCCCTTTTATATTCTTTTAGTAGTTTCAAGAAAAAAAATAATTACACTTGCATGTACTTGAATATCTCAAAATCCCTTAAGCTTGCAGATGTGAGGCTCACTGAATGAAATTCTGTGACAGGCTATCTATGAATGTTATTCCTTTAGGGCTGTCAGTAAATTGAAAAATTTAAAATTGTTATACTGATAAACTGGTGAATACCGGAACCTGAAGAAACAATTTCTGCATCTCTCTGTTACAGTATTTAGATGGGAAGTAGTATGCATAGTGAAACTGACAGTCAGAAAGGCAGACGTTCATAGAGAAAGCCCAAGGGCAGGGCTCGTTGTGTTCACTGCCCAAATGGCACCCACTCACAACTGTACGTCTACATCCTAGTCTCATTTTGTGACGCTTTTCACGGCATCGCAATCATGTTTTTCAGACTTCTGTTTTCTAGGAACAAAATAACCAGAATAAGGTCCACTCCCACAGAGAGTGGAACAGAGCCTCCCTGGAGATGCCGGAATTAGACAATTATTCAGCATCATATTTTCACTAGAATCCTTGCCCTTTCTGGGAATGAAGAAGTGAATACACTGTTTTTGGAAGAGTTTAAGAAAATAATGAGATATTCAGGACTGATTCAGTAGCAGTTTATTGTATGCATTGTTAAATTTTAAAATAACCTACATGCACTAAACTTTATTTTGGTATAGCTGTAAAATAATGACTATATTATGAGACATTATTCTTACGAGGTACCTTATTTTTGTGATTCCAGATTCTGTTCCTTATCAATGATCCATGTATCTATTGAAGTGTGCTGTTACAGCTAGACAACTTCACTGCTACAATGTTGATTTTCATTCATTAAAGCTGTTGAAATTTCTCAATGTTTCTTACTAATTTGATGTCAGTAAAAACTTAAGCAGTGCATAATACCTTCTTAGTGTATTAGATGGTTTTCAATGTGGTGTTCTAAAAGGCTATGGTTCATTAAAAATATTGCATTATTTATATGGCTGTATAATAAAGTCATAATTACTGTCCACTTGTGGCACTGGACTAAATTGAAATGTTGAGCATAATAATCCATTCACTCACCAGAAAGGGTCAGTGAGTATTCTTATACTTAACACTGTACCGCATCTTACTGCTCTGCATGATTAAACAACTGTTAATTTCCTTATTGCCTCTGGTCTGGAAGATTAATCTCTTTATTAACTTTCTAAAAATAAGCTTCCATTACAGAAAGCATGGTACTTTATTAGAAAGATGCCTGCCTGTGCATATATTTTATCTTCTCAGATTTCATCCCAAGACATTCAGTTAATACGTATGTAACAAGTAGATATGAAGGGTTCTCAATCTAAAAACTGATGAATCACATTAGAAATACTCAGGGAATGGGAGGAAGGGAATTCAGATGGATGAATCAGTGTTAGCACGTCAGAGCTATAGTTCTGATGTGTTTTGTATGCAAGAGAATGGGTACTAGCATGAATAGGACTGCATTTCTTTAAATACCACTTGGTAGTCCTATTTGGAAAGATTTAAAAAGAAAATAAATCATATTTCTAGCATGATCTTACCTTCTTGTGTTAGCCAGGGCTCCAATTTAAACCAGGACCCAGCTGTGCTGAGCTGTAAAGGTGCAGCAAAATTGTCTCACCTCTGAAGAGCTGTAGTCCAAAGGAACTGAGGAAGACATAAATGAGATGAGGGTTTGGAGAGGGAAGGAGCAAAAAAAGCATAGAGGGGCAGGGTCAATCTGTTAGAATGATGAAGTTTTGCATTTGTTTAGAAATTGGAAAATTCATTGACTTTGAGAAAAGATTTGTGTAAGTGAAGCTGGCAAGTTCTTTGGCTTCCAGGAGTGTCTTGTATGTCTTCAGGCTTCTATAATAATTCGGTTCAGTTGGAGGATTTTTACTTCATTTTTCACTACAACAAATAGAAAGTCATCTAGAATCTATAACAGGGTTATATCTCCTGCTGTAGAGTTCTACCTAAATTTTTTAGATTCTACGGTTTTTCTTGGTTTTATTAGCAAAATCAAAACCAGAGCAAATGAGAAGAAAATAGTTCTGCAGGATACTTGTATATACATAAAATACCTATTAAATAATTTTCTATAAAAATAATTTTGAAATGTTTTAGAATTAGCACTAACAAGTAAATGAATACTGAGTAAAGATTGTACTAGGGTTTCTTTTTATACAACTCTAAATGAAAGTTGTTATATAGAAAAATCAAAGGGTGTATTTTTCATTGAGTTCATGGATTATATACTTAGAAAGAGCTTCAGCAATGCTCATCTATTTGTGTAGATGAAGAAACTTCTTGCTTAAGAAAACGAACTTTCTGGAGTTTGCATGCTTGTTACGTAACTGTGATTACCCTGCTGTCACATGTCTACATATATTTTTTCCCTGCTATTTTTAGTGTCTTTTATGCACAAAACCAAAAGCTGTACTAGCCTTCAATTTTAGCAGTTAGGTATAAATATAGGTTGCTTTAATTATGAATAATTTTTCATTTTGTTTTTTTTTTTTGCTCAGACAAAGTCTGCAATCCCCATATAAATACTGGCATGTATTTGTTTAGGTATGCCACTAACAAAGTCTGTGCCTGGAAGTGTTTTGCAATTCAGAGCAGGAGGAAAGGATGACCCAGAGGAGGAGGGTCCTTCAGCACCACCTTATATTTTTCAGATTTCCTTGGCTATCAGGAATGGTAAAAATATGTATTTAAAAATACAAACATAAACTATGCCTAACTGTATCCAACTTAAAAAATTCTAGTTCCACAATGATGTACTTACGTATTTTAACATGTTTTGGTTTCATTCAAGGGCTGAAAAAATGGAATCTCTTTACTTGTTTTTCCTAAGCATAATAGTCTGTCTGAATCCCCAGATATTTCTGTACAGAAATTCTCTCTGTCCCTGGATCCAGAGGTGATGCAAGTTCTTCTGTCTGACCCATTAAAATGCCTGAGACTGGCTCCCAGTGCTGACATTACCTATTGCTGTCAGTCTGTAAATCAGGCCGGTCTTAAATATGTGCCAGAGGGATGGCATATTGTCCAGACTCTGCCTTTCTCTTCCAAGCAAGGGAAAGCAAAGGATCCAAGAACACATGGAGTCTGAGGAAAGCCAAAAGATCCCCAAGTAGAATCAGAGGACAGAGATGCCCTGGAGACAAACTCTGCATTTGAAACCAATAGAAAGTTTAAGTTTTCTCTCTGGGAAATTCGGTGTACGTTGCTGTAATCCCATCATTTTTTTTTAACTCCCTTTCAGGGCTCATGTCTCTGGCTTCATTTCTAATTTAAGTCAAATAACTTAAGGATTGCAGGGCACAGGTGTGGTGTTTGGTTGTCTGTTTGTTTGTGGTTTTAGGGTTTTGGTTTTTTTTGTTAAGCTGAGACGGTTAACATTAGGATTAGGAGAGTAAGTTGTGTAAGTATTTAGCAATTCCCAAGACAGCAGGTACTTTGCAAAGTATCTGTCACTTTATCCATCAAAACTTGCTTAGAGTGCCTTGACACCAGTAATAGCCAACTGTGGAATTAACAGCATTCAGTGGGGAGGTGGAAAATGAGTTCACCACAGATTACTGTATATCATTTGATCTGTCACCACTTGCAAACCCCACATATTGTTGTTCAGCACTTCATTTTTATGAAGAGAGTCCAGGATCTCTTTCATTGTTGTTCTCTGAAAACATAAAAAGGTAAAATAAGGTATAAATATTTGCTGAAGTACTACTATTAAAAGTGTATGTGGTAGACACAGTCCTTGTGATGCAACACCGATGTGAACACAGCTGCTCAGCATCCAGACCTCCCAAAGCTCCTGTTTTTCACATACCTAGCCCAGAGGCTCACTCCAAAGTTTATGCATCGTTCCTTGTAGCCAGTATCAAAAAATGAGAGTTTCTGAAGAGGCAGCTAGGGCTGCTCTGCCAGTCAAAGTCATGGGATTTTTTTTCTGGTTTTGTCCATATGGTGAGATACTGGAGCTTGTCTTTCCTCCTGGCACTCTGTATTTAGTTGGCTGTCTCCAGACTCTCTTGAGGTGATACCTTATGTTGCAGTGGACTTCAGAGCAGCAAGGGCTGGCTGCTCTGCACAGCAAGGTGAGCCAGAAGTGAGGCATGATAGTAACAGCTGGCAGAGGTGGTAGCCTTGCCAATGAAGGCCCAGTTTTATGCCCTGTGCCTTCTTAACCCTGGATCCAGTGAAATAATGTGAAAGGGGACTTTTTTTAGAACTATCTCTGCTTCACTTGGCTCTGTTTGGTCTGTAGCCCATGGACTGTGCACATTAGACAGATTGTGCTGTAGCAGAAGATAAGGCTGTTATGGAAATTTCATTGGACATAAAGAGCCTCTCTCTCTGTCTGTGAAGGATGGAGAGGCCCTAAACATACTCTGGGGAGAAAAGATTTTTTTTTTTTCTGTGTGTCAGGGAGGGTCCTTGCCTCTTGCCTGAGCTATGTATCTTCCTTCAACTCTTGTCCTGTAGTAAACATATCAGATGTGAAAGGAAGAATCAATTTACGAGTGGCTTCTAGTCTGAGTACTCAAGAATATTTTTACTGTAAAACATGAGCTGGCATGGGTCAGCTGGAGACTATCCAAAAGTTTTAGAACTATATCCTATTGCTCTTTAAGGATATTACAAGAAAGGCAGGAAACAAATCTATGTTTATTAAGCCAGTATCTGTGTGTATTACATTTCTACAGGCATGAGGCAATGTGGTACTACAGACATGGTAAGCAATTTCACTGAAGCCTTGAAAAGAGATCTTGATTTTAAGAATTGCCTGGAAATCACTCAGCCCAAAATTTATATAATGTATACTTGCATCTATAATGTGAGAAGTAGGAACCAGTGTAACTAAGAAGTAGTTTAGTTGTAGTTAGATCTCAGTAACTGCAGCGGATTTAGTCTATTTTAGAAATGGAAGTTTTGAAATTTTTGTAATTGACAAAACTAAACTTCTGCTGCACTGTTTGTCATAAGCTTTACAGGATATTACAACTGTCCCGTACTTGTCCTTGATAAGCCTATATTATTGGGAACTGCAGACACAGCAAACAGGTCTGTAAAAATCTGAACAAAGTAGAGACATTTGTAGAGGTAAAGATAGCTACCATGGGCTTATACATACTCCAAATTAATAGCTTTTGAAAGCTGGGTATTAGTTTCAGCTACACAAGAAGAAGTGTTATGCTTAATGCAGAATGCTTTGATTCGAATGCTTTTTTTCCTTAGAATGGCTGTGAAGTGACTGAAGGTGTCTATGTGCAACTGTATATAGATTGCTAAAGTAAAGTATGCATGTGTTGTATTGGCAAGGCTGGGTGTTGCAAAATGAGTAGTACAGACACTGGAAATAGAGAAATAGTCACTGTATTATATTAAAATCTAGTGTAGGCCTTTAATAAGGTTTTAATATAATTAAGCACCTTTACTATAGCTAAGGAAGCTGGTAAGAAAAGGGATACAGTGGGATTTTCTAAGTAATACTACTGGCTTTAAAGCTGTCTTCAAAACTTTTAGTTATGTTCTGACTCTGAAGTAGATACAGATCTGTGACCGTGCTGAGGATACTACTGCTTAGGATGGGCTACACCAGGATGGCCATGATGCACCTTCATATTTAGATCCTGGACTAGCTGGGGTCAGGCCTCACTTCTGGAAACATCCTTGCTGGTGACACTACCAGAGACTAACAATCACATCCTCTCTTTCCTCTGTCATAATTTGCTGATAGGAAAAAAACTCTACCTAGCTTAGATGCTATTGTTTGATCCTCCATGGGTGGCTATTTCACAATAAGGTCTCAACGTTCCTTAGAAGTAAATTATGACTGCAATAAGTCTTTAGGAAAAAGTTAGAACGTTCCACGCAAATCCCAACTCTTATGCTTGACTGAAGCACAGTAATTTTCAGCCAAAAGTAAAAGTGGAAAGCAAAGTAGACTGAGGTTGCTCTAATACTAAGCTTACTTTAAAGCATCTGTTTTATTATTAATATACTTCTAATAGCATCTCTCTGACTGTTTTACAGACTGACTACAGCTTAAGTTAATGCTGAGACATTAAGAGCTTGCCTTTTAAATTTTTAACAAGAATTAAAATGTATGCAGAGCATGGACTTTATTGAACTATCTGGATCTGATGTGAAAACAGGATAATACCATTTCACACTTTGTTTTAAATATTTTATTGGAAGTCACAGATGCTTCTCTCATATTTTTGTGACCACCTTTCTCTAAGTACTCCAAATGACAAGTGATCTTTTAGAGGCTTTCAAAAAACTGAGGTAAACTTTTCATTGAGGTGAAAAAAACAGAGAAAAATGAAAGCTAGAAATGAATTAACTGGAATTGTTGTTAACCCACTCTTCCATTACCATCCCCCCCCCAAAAAAATAAACAAGCAAATAAACAACCCCCAACAACCCAAAACCATTGGAGAAAAATGGAAGCAGAAGACAGAAAAATAAATAACAGTAAATTTGTCTCCACAGCTTGAAATACTTTCTTTGTTCATGCCTTGTTAAGCTGTAATGAATTGGTGAACTAAAAACTGTCAAGAAATTCTGGTTGGCTTATCAGCAGTTTGAGATCTCTGGGCATTTTTGACTGGACCCATCATCTGGCTGTGGCTTAAATGTAGAATTGGAAAGCAGGTTATCTGGTAGTATGAGTTTGACTTTAAGCTGTTTTACACTGTGTTAGTTATGCAGTTTAGGAAAAACAAAAATTAAAATCTGCTTGCCTGTTTAAGGAATAACTTAGTATTCATAGTTTTCTTTTCTCCTCTGTTCCAATTTTTATCTGTTCAATCTTGTAAGTGCAAGGAATTTCACATGGCAGAACAGTATCTTTGACTCACCCAAGTGAACAACAGAGTCAATGGCTGTTTTGAAAATGTAGATGTCTTAAAATATTGTACATGCCAGGAGTACATCGTAGTTTATGAAACCTCCTTTTGCTGATTTTCTTTCATATAAGTAGTAATGATTTTAAATCATAGAATCATAGAATCCT
>NW_008624278.1:23705-24615 GCF_000691845.1 Merops nubicus | reverse complement strand
TATATATAAAAAAAATGAAAAGCCAGTTCAGTGCTGTTATAAAAGTAGCTATTTATAATACTGACTATATATGGATGTTCTCAAAAACTGTTCACATATAAGCATTTGCTTTCTCTCTCTCTTCTCTCATATGTAACACTTGGCAGCAGAAATCTGGAAAGAAAAAAAACCAGCAGTTTTCCTAGGTATTATTTAAGCTCTGGATAAGATATGAATTCTTATTTTTGAGCATTTTCTTGAGCTTATATGCTCTACTTTGAGCAGAGCATGACCATGGGTCATGAAACAGTAATGAGAGGGAGCTCCCCTGAAAATATGTTGACGTGGAGGATAAATGAAGTCATTGTGAACTGTGTGTGCATCATGTGAAAGGAACAAGAATGGCTTACATTTGTTATAACTTCTATTTGAGAATTTGAAAGAATTTTAGCACTACTCGTGAGCTAAACCTAGCAACTCTAGATTTTCATCTTGATTTTTACATCAGAGCATCAAGGCATGGGAATAATCAGTGACTTGCTACCACTAAAGAATGTATATGAACAATGATTAATAGAGTTTATTTCCTTGCTCCAAATTGTATATTCTAATTGTAATACTTCAGTATCTAGATGGAGTTTTTTTGTGAATAATAATACCATCTTCCTGCATCAGAAACAGTAAGAATTAATTTCATAATATAAATTAAACATTAAAATGATACAGAAGTAAACTGAGGAAATCGCTGTTACAACATCAGCTCTCTTGCCGAGTCTGTGCAGTTTCATAATATTAAATATGGATGAAGGAGAAATGTTAAACTTCTGAATATTCACAACACTAATGTATTCAGCTTTTAAAAATAAGGGGGTTTTATTTAGGATGTGATAATGTATTTCTTTGTCACTGTTCAAAATAGGATGCTTTAGCA
>NW_008624278.1:14495-23674 GCF_000691845.1 Merops nubicus | reverse complement strand
AGTGTGTTAAATATCTTGATGAAAACAATGTAAGAACAAAACAAATTTAAATGGTTCTACATGTCTTAAACTCTGTTGCTATAGAAGTATTGCCTTTTTTTCCTCCCTTTTCTGAGGCAACCGTGAGAATTTCATAGAAATAGGCTAGCCTTCAGAGGACTTACATGCCCATTTCCTGTAGGCAAAATAACTTTCAGAAATTGATGTATTAGCTCCCAAGTTAGGGTTGTGGTCTGCTTCTCTGTCCACATGAAGGCTGAAACATAAGTTGTGTGTAGTTGCTGTGGAGTCAAAATAATGGATTGCTGTATCTTAAAGTGAGGAAAATGTCTAAGTAGATAGTTCCTGTTAATATGATGACTTTCTATACTTACATGTGATACTGAAGTGTTTAGGTCTCCAGAAGCTTTTAATTCTAGCTTTAGTGAAATTAGATTTATTTTTCTGATATTACTTCACAAGATATTTTAGTGTGTTCCTGTTTGGATTCAAATTTGTATTCCTAATCTAAGATGGTTGAACCTTCTAGTGTTGCAATTGCCTGTTGTTGTCTTATGAAAAATAAATCAACTAAGGGATTAATTTTCACTAGGATAATTGAACACTGGCACTTATTTTGGAAAAAGAAGATAATCTTGCTGTGGGTGGGATTCACAAGAAGTACTTACCTGGCAATATTTAAAAGAAGAGCAGAGGGGAAGCCCCCCAACACCGAATTTCTTGTCTGAGAAAAAAAAAAAAAAGTGAATCAGTTCTTAACTGAATCCTCATTATGCCAGCCACATGAAGCTCCATTATTTTGGTGAATTATATCACTGTCTCAGTTAACCTTTTCTTACAGATGAGTATAGAAGTACAAATGTTAATGGTAACACACTGCTTTGTTCAACTGAAGGAAAGGGAGGATGTGGCCATAAGATTCGGTAGAACCAAATATTTATTGAACTGTGAAGTATATATAAAAAAAAAAAAAAGTAATTCTTTGAGTTTCAATATGAAAGCAAAAGTTTTTTCATCCCCCTTCTCTTCTTCATAATTAGATGTCACTGTTTAAAAGTCATCATGTGTTGTAGGAACTGTGCATTTCTTAGTGAATTCAGGGAAATGGTTGACATGTACAATGATTTATTTGTAGGAGAGAATTCATATTTAACTCAATTCCTTACATTTATATTTTGGTTGATCTCATCTAACAACTAATTGTGAAGCCCTTGTTTCTGGGGAAACCGTTAGTTTCCAAACTTATGAAATCTGAGATCTTTAAAAACCAACCCACACCTCAAAACTATTTCATTTCCTACTGAACTGATAATTATTTGAAGTGATAATTATCTAGACTAACTGGCATATAATCACTTGGAGTTTTTCAGTACATTTTGTTTACTTAGAGTGAGTTTAGTGCTTATAAAGTGAGCAACTACTCAGCTGTAAAGTCCCACTTACCAGTAGAGTAAGTGAATAACTGCTTGAACGTATGTCATTTCAGTGCTTTCCAGTCTCATGCCTTTCTGACCTTGAGAAGGTAGATCTTTCTGTTTGACCTGTGTGTGATGAACTAGGTGACAGGTTGAATTGTTAGAACAATCTGATTTCATGGCCACAAAATAACTGCCAGCTGGTAATTTTTTTTAAGCTTTGTACCACCAACTGGGACTTTGTACTTTGGTATTTATCTTTAAAGCATAGAAACTTTTGAACTAAACTTGAGCACAGTAAGTTTTTGCTTATAAGCTTCCTACTTGTTGCTATAATTCCTAATCTTAAGAATGTCATCCTTATTTTTTGTGTAATTTACACCTCACAAACTGCCTGTGGTTGCCTGCCCGTGCATCAGCACTATGCTGGTGTTGGTAGAGCAGAAGGTCCGTTGTGCCCTGAACACTGCAGGCTCACGGTGCTTGGTGGTGTGCACTGCTCTTTCTGTCCTCTCCCTTTTCATCTGGACAACGTTTCTAGATGACGGCAAAGATGAAACTGTGTTCTGATGGGAGTCCTGTGATAGATAAGCTTCAAAAGCTTGCTGGAAGGATTTAGATGCTACTCTCTGCTGGCCTTTACAACAAATTTCAGTATATCTGGTAAGAATAACTTGCGTGTTGCAGTGTATCATGTTAATTGCAGGTTCATCAGAGCAGTTTTCCATGAATAAATGTGATGTAGTTCTGTTGTTCTGCATCTTCTGAGGTGGTGGGGTTTTATATAGATGGCATTTTTAGCTGTTCTCTGAAATAGTAATAGCAAAACCAATGTGTGTGGAAGGTGGGGATATGTTGCAGTCAGATCTTCTTAAAGCTGCTGTTGTCACAGCTGTCACACTTCTTCTAAATTCCTGTTAACCTGCTGTATTCAGTAAAAACTTCACAGTAGCTGAAAACAAATTGCAGGAAAAGTTTCCTCTTCTGTTTTTTTATTTTGAACACTTGGCAGCATTTTGTTTATTCCCTGGAGCTGCTTAAACCCTCTCTACAAATATTTGTGCATGTGTAGTAAGTTAAACATATGTTTGACTTCAGTTGTGGTGTTTACAGAGAAGTAAGTGTATGTGGGAATGGGGCCCATCTGACTTTAGTTTTTATGTGACCCTCTTCAGAGATGAAGAAATCTTAAAACTGTCAAGGCATACAACACCTCATATAGTATATGAAACTGATTTTAATCTTGTATTGTAATTGATATTTCAAACTCATGTTGTTCAAAGTAGGTGGTGGGCATTACTGGCAGCTCTTAACTGTGTTTGTTAGAATACACTTTAGGGATTAAGACTAGAGGACAGATAAAAAAACAGTTTAACTTGCTTATGGGTTACTTATCTATAGAACTGTTCATTAAAAAGTTGGTGTTTATTAGTCAGAGCAGGCAATTGTCAGAGCAGTGACAGTATACATTAGTAATTTTCAGTTGTGAACCTCTGAACATACACTTTTTAAATTATGCCCTTTTTTCATTGACCAGTGGGTGTTCACTGAAATGAGTCTGAGTCTATTATTAAATGTAGAATACCCCATCCCCAACTTTCTGCTGCTTTTTTTTTAATAGGCTTGCTTACAATATTCTGAAGAGATAATTGACAGCCGGGATGGAAGAGGGACCTCAGGAGGTTGTCGAGTTAGACCTTCTACTCAAAAGTTGTATTCGCCTAAAAATTTATTTATTCCTATAACCTCTCTAGGAAGTTGGATAAGATAAAATTATTATTCTGTTTCCAGCTCACCCCCCTTCCCCCCCCACTATGCACTACTCATTTTAATGACACTGCTGCATTATCTTCTTGAAAAAAGAATTCAAGCAAAAAGGAAGCAAAGGTCTTTGGTGCGAACAGGGATTTATTTTTTCTTCCTTCTGACTCTAATCCTCCCCTTTTTTTTTCATTTCTAGTCTTAATCTGCCACATCCACAGTGTTGCCATCTGGTTGTTTGCTTAACCTCTGCAAAAATGCTTCTACTCTTCCTGCCTTGCTTGTCAGACAGGGATGGAGTTGCAGAATCTTTGAATCCACCACTCCAGAAATGCACTCGTAGTATGCTATTATCTACCTATATCTGTAAGCTTTAAAAAAAAACCCATCCAAACAAAAGAAAAACCCCAAATCCCTCTCCTTAACTGATCTGTGTATGAAAACACCTACAATAAATCTATGCTTGCTTCAGAAGTTTCATGCTTTAAAAACTTGAGTCTGCCTTATGGACCTCTTCACACTTCCTGATCCATCTGTTCATCTAGCACAGCTTCTTCTCTATCCCTTCACACGATCTTAGGCTGTTGAAATGCAAGACGCCTTTGCAGATCCTTTAATTGGTAGTAGTCTTTATTTTTACTTCTCCACATCTTTTTGTGTTACTGAAAAAAAACAAACAAAACAAACCAACCCACAACCCACCTCCAAAAACTCCTAAAAAAATCCCACCTCGAAATCTAGTGTTTCCTTTCTCCCTTTTTTGTTCGCATTATTATTACAAAGGATGTTTTAAATTACATGTCATTATGATATTTTTATGCAACCATTCTTTTTCTACTTAACTGTGAAATCTTGTTTGGGTACAGCTTGTGTTAAAGACAGTTATTTATGGATCGCTGTAGCTGCACATCATGATGTACAGTCAGTAATGTGTTGATTTGGTAAGTCTATAGGCTAAAGCTACTACTTTATGCAGTATAGCCTGTTATAAAACAGAAAGCCTTGAAATGGGGAGTGGCTAGTGTTGATGAAATGCTTTGTGGAACAGGTGGGACTTCAAAGTTTTATTTTAGTTTGAGGGAAGGTTGCTTATGCAATAGTTCCATCTGTCCATCCATCTGTCCATTAGCCTGTCCTCCCACCCTGCCAGTAACTTCTGAACCACTTGTTTAATTCCTAGTCAACTTTGGCAGAGGGGCAGTGTTCTCCAGCTCTTTTGCAGACATGCAGGTCTTACAGAAGCCTGCAGATGGTTAGAGAAGAGCCCGGGCAAGAAATGGGGAACTCTGTTCTGTGTCTCTATGCTCAGCCCGCAGAAATACTTATCATGGCGTTTGCTGCCTTTTGCCAAGCTAGTGTGTAAAGTAAAGGTAGCGTGGAGGGAGAGCCATGGAGCTGTCGTGATAGGTTATTGCATTCTGAATAACGGGGGGGGGGGCATCCTGGGGGGAATAATTTGGGGATGTTATTCTAGGAAGGAAGTATTTGTGCTCTCCCAGGTGGATGTGGGACCTAGAGTTATTTTGGAAGAACTGTTTGACAGTGCCTGATGTAGGTCACACAGAAGTGTAACTTAGGTTTATAAAGATTTTCTTATGTTTAAAGGAGTTGAAGGAAGAGCTGCTCAGTTTAAACCTATCATGAAGAGCAAGGAAAAAGGAGTGAATTGTAGGTGGAATAGAGAACGTGTCATCTGATGTATGTGAGTAAGAGGTTGTACACACCCTACAAAGTCAGTGACAGAAGTATGAACTTGATGCATGAAGAAGAGTGGCCGCCAGCCAGGAAGAACTTCAAACATAGAACCTCATAGATAGAACAGAGGGAGATTAGAGAGAGAAGAGGTGCTGTAGCACAGCAAAACATCAAAATCACTGAAATATTTATTGAAAAATTTGGAGGGCTGAAATCTTGTGTTCGGTTTAGGATTTTAAGAATTCTGCCACTTCAACACAACAAATGCATTGCTTGACATTCTTGAAAAACTGTACTACTGCTATAAATACCAGATTTTGATATGACGATGACAGTGTGGGATGCCCACAGTAGTAGTAACAAAGCACTATTTTCAGAAGGTGAACCTTGACTCTACTTTTCCTAACCAAAGAGCTATTGCTGTCATTCAGAATCATTAAACGCTTGAATAAATTCTATACACATTGGCTTTTTAGTTGCCTAAAGCTCTGAGTGAACTGTATATTTGAAAAAAAATAAATAAAATCGTGGCCTTACTTCTCTTAATCTAGTTTGTTTTCAGTTGCTTTTGCTGTCCCAAATTATGTGATGTAGCTCACAAAAATAAAATCCATGTATATTTGTAGTTAATGTGTTTTAAGATTGTTTTAACTATAAGTTTGGTTACTAGGAGATGGTGGTGGTGGGGCTGCTTTTTCTTTCTTTTTTTTTTTTTTTTTCTTGTGGGATAAATTTCTTTGTACAAGTCACCATAAAATAGTGACTAAAATTGTGTTGCAAACAATATGTGTGGATGAGGGGAGATAGGAAGATATTTGTGTTAAGGCTAAAGTCTGTTTGTCTTTGATCGTCCAAAGTACTGAACAGCCCTGGGAGGCTACGAGACTTATCCTGTATTTTTCCACACCAGTAAAATGGGTGACCTTTTCTTTGACTGTTCCAGTTATAGTCACTTAAAATAACATTTGAGCTATTGTTGGCTGTTTCATTGAGAATGGAATGGCAGATCAAGCTTGTTAGCTTGCTCTTCTTTGAAGAAATTAACAATGAGCAAGTACGCTCTCCTTTTAAATAATTAGACTACATAAAGCATCAATGCTAGTGGAAAAAATAGTTCAATTATAGAAAATAAGAATAAACAGGTTTACTACTTTCCCATTCTAAAATCAATGCTTGGTGGTTTCTTTTTCTAAGTATAGTTCTTAGACTTTTGTAATATCTCAATTTTTTAATGAATGGTTGTAACTGACTTTCAAACTGTTTCTTGGATTTTTCTTGCATTGCTTTGGGTTTAATATAACTTCCTGCTCACTTCCTGATTTTGATCATTAGTTTTTTGATCTTTTTACCTGGTCAAGTACACCAATAGCTACCACTATATGCACAAAAAATGCACAAGCTGCCACATTACATGCACTGTACCATCCAAAAGACATACATAAATTTGGGGAGTGATTTAGTATGTGTTCAAGGATGATAGTCTAGGGCATGTAATGTATGAAAATAAGAAGTGTGGTTTTATACTGTCAGATCTTCAGGGTAGGGGCTGGACGATGAGACTCCCATCCTGATCTGTGCTCATGGAGGTTGATATACAGATAAATGACCACTTCCGTTTCTTTTTCCACTTGTTGTGAATGTAACTAATACTTAGAAATGAGAATAGGGTATCTTTCCTATCCTTAAAGCTGGCTTTGCATAAAATGCTGAGAATCAAATGATGGAAGCTAGGCTGCAGTAGTGGAATGGAGGCAGGGATGAAAATGAGACTATTTTGTTGCCCATATTTGCAGATTCTTCATCTGTTGTGGAGCCCTGACATGGGGAGGCCTGTGTGATGTGTCTTACTGAAGACTGTGTCTTATGCTGGGCCATGGGATCAAGAAAGGTCTGGCACAGGGCAGTGGTGAGAGGTTGCCACTGTGGGTAGGACTCCCACCAGTCTTCAGGCTTCCTGCTCAAGGTGAAATGCTGCCTTGACAAGCTGCACTGCCCAAGTATTGTAGTATTCAGTAGACAGTAGTCCTTGTGCTGCACTGAGAATGTTTGAAGGAATATGTCAGGCTAAAGGTTTAAACTGAGGAGCTGTGGAACAGCTTAATGTTCAAAGTGTAGTATTTGACAGCTCTGTATGCAGTATATATATTAGTGGAATGTTAATTTACGGGCTTTTTTTATCATTTTGTGACTTATTTGTATCTCCTGGGATGAAAATCCAGTCCACTTGTGAAGCTGAAATAACTGAATTTTATGTCAGGTGCAATGATTAAAATGGACCTCTAGAATCAATTACATTTGTGAGATGGATGGTGAATTTTTCCTAAATTACTTTTCTTTGTCTTATAGACTTTATAATTTTATTGAGGAACTTCAGGACAGATTAGAAGAAATGATAGGCTTTCATACTCTTTACATATGGCAGACAGTGGTGGTTCCTCTGCCGAAAACCAGAAATAAATTTGAATGTGATGTAAACTTCTTCATGTCTGCCAATGCCTGGGAGTTATCATGATGAAAATCTGTATATCACAGCAGAAGTGCTGTTACAGTATGCTTTAACTTGGCATTTAAATCCAGAAGTAAAATATCAAAAGCCGAGATAGTTTTGAATATGTAATAACACTTCCATGAAAATACCTTTGTCCGGTTGTATTTTGCAAGCAAGAGCATATTACTATTAGCTTAGTAGATGCTCGTGTTTAGGTTCTGTAGGGCTAGTGGTAGAACAGCAAATGATGCTGGACACTTCTGGGTATTTGTAGGCTAGAGAATTTCCTGTGATACTTGCTTTAAGGTTGGCTCTAAGAGTTAAAAAATGTACAAAATATACCACTGATGCTCCATGGTTTATAACTCAGACTGTTAAATTATTTCTTGCAAAATTGGATTTTTAAATGACAAAAGCCTTATTTCATACTGGACTTAGTCTAGCTTGGCTAAAAAGTAGCTCTTAGGGATGTCTTGCTGTTGTTTCTAATATTCCTGCATGCCACTGATGCTCGTATGGCCTGCTTCTGTAGTCATTTATGATCCTTTATGTGGGATGTATTGGGAAAATGCTAGATTCTTTTTTTTTTTAATACAAGGAATATACCTTTTGTGCTTTTGATGTCGAATGTTTAAGAAGCAGAGAAAAGGATACCATGCTAACAGCTTATTTTCTCCTGATTATGTTTTTTAGAAAACTTATTATCTGTGGCCTTTGTACAGAACTATTGAAATTTTTGGGTTTTAAATATGCCTCCAAAATACATGAACTGAAGAGAAACTCTCCAAAAGGTATATGGAATACTGGAATATGAAGGGAAGTGTTTTCAAATATTTTTCAAGAAAGTCGTCTTTTGGAATGTGCAGGCTACATTTTTTTTTTTCTACTAACTTCTTCAGTTTGATAGTCTTCCATTTTCCCTGATTAAAAGAAGACAACAAGTAGACGTTCTTTTGAACACTGTTCCTTAACAATACAAAATAAAGTAATATATGTTGTGTTTGTCAGTTTTATGGTGCTTTCTAATAGTTCCACTTGAGAAAAATAATACTGCTATTTAATTAATAGCAAAAAGAAATCATTGGAGGAGGAGAAGCAACTCAAACTAATCTAAAAAAGAATGAAAGCAGCTGTTGAGCAATTGCACTGCAGTATCTAAAAGAAATGCAATCCTCTTGAACGAGTAGAAACACACAAAATAAGTTTCCAAATTGATTTTAAGATTTCACTAGTGGGGTGAGAGAATACTGTGCGTGTGCCAGTGCTAGCTATATATGGTACAGCTGTGACTGGAGTTTTTAAAGTGGAATATAAGTCAAGGTAGCAACTGGACTAAATTCCAGATGAGTAAGAGGTCTAGTGTGCAGCCATTGACTAACAGTTATTTTTGTTCATCACCGTGCTTCTAAAATATCACAACTCTGTCATACCTGAATTAAAATCTAAACACTATTAAACGTATGTCCTTATGACCCTTCTCTGTCAGAACAGAAGGATTAAGTGAAAATAGGACTTGGTCCGTGGGCAGTATGAAACATATTAGTCAAATTGCCAGATGATTAAGAATAATTTACCTGCATTTGGTTTATGTCGAAAGCTGTATCTCTTCTATCAGCACTTTTGAGAGTCGGTTTTTGAAAAAAGTAGCCTGAGCTTTTAGTCTAAAGATCTACCAAAATTATGGGACATCAAGTAAGTATATTATATGTGTTTTTTAAATTGCCCTCATGCTTTTGAGCAGTTTAGGTAGTAAAGCACTGTGTGCTATGGTATTACCAATTACAACCAGTTGTTCAAAAATATTAAATGCAGTAAATATT
>NW_008624278.1:0-14464 GCF_000691845.1 Merops nubicus | reverse complement strand
AAAGAGTGGTAAAATTGACATAGTTTTAAAAATTTGTTCTGTATAAGGAGTAGTCCTGAGCATGACCCGAAATGATACTTTGAATTCCATGCATGGGCCTATTTAGTCACCTTGTTTTGCATGTCTTATTTTAAGAGGTTTGTGAAATAAGCTTGAAAAATATAAACTGAAGCAAAATTTGAGAAAGCAGAAATCTGTAGCATGCTTATGCTTCTTGATGGAAACTGTGAACTTTCTGGGCTGAACCCAAACTTGCTATGTGGGCACCACTATTCATATGTTGTTGTTTATACTATTTTAAGGTAGAAAAGCAGTCAGTTTCCTTTGATGCTCATTTGTGATGATTCTTTCAGTTAAAGGGTATAACCACCATATAGCCATTTTGCAAAGTAACTCTCTATGATAGTTATAAGCTGTTGAATCACAACCCTATTGTAGTTGAGACACAACTTAATTCCATCAAACCTGGGGGATGTGAGCAGGAAAAGTTTTCATCTATTCTATGTAAGAAACCTGAAAGTAGAGCTCAAGTTGAAATGAGTTTTGCTTCCGGATGAACAGCGACAACATTTCAGGTACATTCTGCATCTTTGTCAGTGATATGAGGTGGGGTGTTCTCAGCAGACCTCAGTGTCGCTGCTCCTATTTCGAACTTCTTAATTTTATTCTTTTGAAGTATAAGGATTGTAGAAGTTCTTGGCTCAGAATTTGAGCTTCTCATTCCTGAATAGGAACCAAACCAAAAAAGACTCTAGGTTTTAGACTGCTTTTAAGATAGAATACTGAAGTATGTTGAACTCTTTATCCAGAGATAATTGTAATTTCTCCCTAGAAGTTCAAGTAATATGTCTCTCTCTGTTATGTCCATTTGTATTAAAGAGAGGAAAGATTAGGATGGTGTTTCAGGGGGTCTGCTTGTAATTAGTATATGTTTTAAGTTGTTTTGTGCTTTTTTTGTTCTTTGTTGCAATTTCATGGGATCTTGCGGGCCGCCATTTCTTATTGGGAAATATTGCTCAAACTATGAATGGCTAACTGCTTGGTGCTACAGCTTTGATGAAGATTACCATTTTCGACTAGAACTCAGGAAGAAGTTCTTCAGTATGAGGGTGGCAAGACTTTGGAATAGATTACCCAGAGAGGCTGTGGATGCTCCTTCCCTGGAGGTGTTTAAGGCCAGGTTCTATGAGGCCTTGAGCAACCTGGTCTAGATGAGAGGTGTCCCTGCCCATGGCAGGGAGCTTGGATTAGATGATCTCTAAGGTCCCTTCCAACCTAAGCCATTTTATGATTCTGTGCTGTGACTTGCTTTGAACAAAATGGCTTTTTTCTAGGACCTTGGTGTGTCTTCTAGTGAACCCCTAGAAGGTATGATGAAGATCAGTGGTAGAAATGTGTTGGTTTTTTTTTTTTTTTTTGTCATGGTTCTATTTTAGGATTGCTGCCATGGAGGACAGATGTTAATTACAGTAAGTTTAGGAAGTGAACGGGGATTGTTTTATTTGTTAACCATTATTTTTTTATGTGAGAATGAAGGTCTTACTTGCCACATTTTTTTTCTGTTTCATTTATTATGGCTTTGTATGTGCTGTTTGGTAGCTTAACTGTTGACTTCTAGAAATGATAACGACTGATGAGTTACTACTGAAGGGAATTTGTGGATGGTAGTCCTTTTTCTAGAGAATAAGCAGATCTTACAGGATCTTAAGAAGTTTTGGTAAAACTTTGTTGTTAATATTGTAATGTGTATTTATCGAATATTAACCACAGAACTTTGAGTTCTTTTCTAACTGTATTTGCAGTGGATGTTTAATAAGTAAATGGAGCAAAGATTAGGAATTGGATCTCATAGCTCTTCTGTACACACATTTCCCTGTGCAGAGAGAGATTAAAATATTTGTTACTTAACTTCTAGTTTGCAAAAGAAAGTAACAATCCCATCACCATAATGAAATGAAGTTGGAGTCCTGAATCTATATAATGTTCAAAAATTTTTGTTTATCTAGATATTGTTACAATACTGTCATCTTCTGAAAAGGTGAAGTATTTATTTTGTAGCTCTGTTTAATACATAGTTACTTAACATGTTTTGCTGCAAGTATTAGTTTTGAGCTATTGTGAGCACCTCAAAACCTGAGCTGTCCTTTGTATAATTCATTCAAGTGGAGGAGAAAAAGTCAGTTATTTAGTATGGGTTGTTCAACTGCGTAATGCATTTTTGGATATGTATTTAACAGTTTTGCTTTTCTAATTAGAACACAAAACCCCACTATGATCTTGGTAATATTTTTCTCTTGAAGATTAAAGACCTGATAGTAGTAAAGTCAGAATTTAAATAAACTTTACATTTCTAGCTTTGCAGTAAAGTTATACTCTTGTGTATGAGAAAATAAAATAAATGAACTTAAAGGATGTCTCTCCTTTATAATACATGCAGGTTGTGTATATTTGGGTTTAAGCAATAATTAATGAATGAGGTGATAGAAAGTGGAAATACAAAGAGGGGAAGCATTGCTTTTGAGACTAGGGGAGGAGGGAGAAGTGTTTTGCTGTAGTACAACTATAAACATTGTATAAATATTGCAATTCAGAAACAGCAAGCTTAATTTGCTTTTTCAACGGTGGGAAACATATCTTTAGCGAGATCTGCTCTTACACTCCATTTTACAGACAGCTTAATCTCTGTAGTTCCTCAATTTTCCAGTATGGATTATTTTGTTTGGTAAGCTTCTATGGTTATGAAGTTCTTTTGAGAGTTCCACAGATGTTGAAGTAATTTAGGGAGAGGAATTAAAAAAGCTGCAGTTGGGGAAAAAATCCTGGTGAAATATCAAGCTCAACACTTCTGTGTTTATTTTAGCAATAAAATTTAAGAACTTCATGCTTATATGCCAGATGTGTGCTGTGTCAAGTTGAAATAGAAAAGAGGGTGAGTCTGCACAGCACGTTCATTTTTTTTCTAGAGCAAAAAATACATGTGTAAACTTGATTTGATTAATTTCTGTTTCTTTGAAGTTCCTTCACTCTGAAGTGAAGCCTAAAAAACTTTTTTACTCTTATAAAATAATGCAATTCTATTTTAATACCATATATTAAATTAGCTTATTAGTCTTAGAAATTGTTCACTTCAAATTTATAAATGCAAGATGATCTTCTTAAGGGAGGAAGTCTTTTGTATGGTATGTGGAGTTTTAATCTAAGAAAGTATCTTTTGAAATTTGTTTTATCAACTGACTGAAAAAAAAAAAGGGTGGGACTGAAACTAGTTAGCTGATTGTCTTTTATTCCTGCCTCTTTTATGACAGTTACCTTTAGATATTTATAATACACAGGCAAAAGTCTTAACAATAAAAAACTGTAGCCTTGCCTGACAGCTATGATAGCTTACCCATAATGGTGATGGTAATAAAATGAAATACTGAACTAGAGCTGTTCACCAAAATCTTGTTTGCTCTCAGTTATCCAAGAGAATGCAGAATGATGCAATATGTTGTAATAATAAATCATATTTTGTGCATAGGAAGTCTATCCTGAATTAACTGGAAAAGTTGGTGCCCATTTTCATATTTCAAATGAGACAATAATGCATTGATCAGGTACTTTGAAAGACGAGAACACGCAAGAATTCATCTCTAGAGGACTGATATGTGTATGTAAAATTGATGCTACTTAGTAGGCTCTGCTTGTGAGTATTTGGTGTAGCAAGTTGTTCTTCTACATATAGAAACTCTACTGTTACTCTGCTGCACTCTGGTGATATTAATGAGACTACTATCAGCAGCCTTTAAAATTCTTAATTCTGATTTTTATCAAGATCTATTTCATAACTGAAACTCATACACACACTTTCTATTACTTGCCTGTGAATAAAAACTTACTGTTGCTGTCTATAGAGTTTGCTTTATGGTGTAAGATCATATGACAGTGCCTTCAATATTAATGCTTTGTCAATGTTTTTCTGTAACTGGGTCTGTATAATACTTGTTCACTCTGCAAATTTATGGCAGATACAAGATGTGAAGAAAATGTATATTGTTTAGGATCAGCTCTTTTTACAGGGCATAATTTATTTGGTCATGGGTATAGGATTCTGTTGTTCATGTTATGTTTGTGTGCTAATCAATGGAAATACTTTGAAGGAGAAAATACAAGAACGGTAACTCCATATTGTTCAGTGTTGTTGCATCAGTTAAACAAGGGTTTGCCTTTAAACCAGAAGAGTAAGTGTCTCTTCAGGAAAATGTTCACATGTTTTGCTTACTGTCTGTGAATATAAAACACTGCATTCCTAAAAGCAGAAATTAAAGCAATTTAATTACAACTCTTAATGAGTGTTGAAATTACTGAATCAAGTAAACCAAACTTCTCGAAGTACTGAAAAGGCACCCTATTCAATTTCCATTCTCATTCCATTTAAACTGATAAAATAAATGGAGAGGCCAAGAACAACAACTAGGATGGCTACTGTGTACTAAGTTGATGTTAGTGGTCAGGTTTTCTTAGTTAAATAGGATACTACACATAATAGCTCTTAGATCAGTATAATAGTGTATTTCAAAGGACAAAGGTCAAAAAGTAGTTACTGTTGTTTAGATGTTACAGATCTGCAAAATACAAAGGGGCTAAACAATTCTTTGAAGGCATGAGCAGGGAAGGGGACGTTCTCTTTCTGTTAGTAAACTTAAATGAGAATTTCACAGTATTGAAACCTGTTGAATTTTGGAGCAATTGAGAAAAAAAAAAAAAAAAAGGGAATTTTTTGACCTGAAACACAATTCTACAAAAGCGTGCAGTAAGTGTGCTGTTTTCTCTCCCTGCCCTGTGCAGCTCACTTTCTGGAGTAAAAGTTCTAATTCATCAGTACAGCTGAATTGCTACGCTTAGCCACGCTGACTGATAAAATGAGAATAATCACTCTTGACTAGATGCAGTCTTAAGAACACAGATAAACTGTGACTGCTGCTATAATTTAATAACTTTTGAGGTTTTTAGGTTCCTGTGTTCTTTCAGACAGATACCACTTAGCACTATTTTCAATATTCAGTGAAGACAATCTGAAGACATGGTAGAACTGGAGTGTTCTAATTGTGCTGTGCTTCATGTGAGCTATTGTAGGTGAAAAATCCTGTAGGTTTTTCTTAGTTTCTCTGGGATCCTAACTTTTTTGTTGTCGTAAATTGTTTTTTTGTTGTAGCCACAAACTGCATGCTTTGTGGCCTTTTAATAATGAATGTGACATTTTTAGAAAAAAAAAAAATTGAACATATGGCTCAGTTATTACTCTGTCTTTTTGGATTAACTGTTGTAACACTTGGTTAGATAAAACAGCTTAGTTTTTGGCTTATTCTGTGCCTTAGGGCTATATTCTTTTTACCACAAGATCAGGCTAATAGGTTTTAAGTCCTGGAGTGACTACTGTAATCAACTGCCTTAGTCTGTTACAAACCAGTTCATAAAACTCCATCCAGTAATTTGTGTGTAAGGATCATAGTATCAAGTTTGAGCTAAACTAGTCTTTACTTGCTACTCCACATTTGGTAAATTATTCTTTTATTAAATTACTTTTCTTGTTACAACTGTCTTACTGTCAGTACGGCATGAAATGATGCCATTTTTGGCTTTTGGGCTGTGTGGTTAAAGAGGTATTGTTTTGTCAGTACACAGAACAAGGCTGTACTGAAATCTAGATCTGAGGAAGATATTGTCTGACCTGAGTACAGTGAGGACAATAGGATATTTGGAGGGATGTGTCTGTATGGGGCAGAGTCTCTACAAGAATACTCAGAGTTGTCTTTATGTGCTTGTAGCATTCTTATGTTATACTCTGCATTTTCTTCTAGCTGTTGTCAAAAATCAGATGCTAGATGTGGTGTATCTGTGGTCAAATAAGTTTAACTATTTTAATATTCGTGAAAGGCAGGATCTTAGTAATCCATTCTTTAGGCAGCTGACAATACTTAATATAGATTCATACTAGGTTATCAGTTCCAAAGTCTTTGGAATACCTATAGTCTGCAGGTCTTACTAGTGTTAATGATTTACTTTTGGTTTAAAAAGATAAACTCTGGGAGCAACTAAAGATATCTAGCTTCCACCCCTTCTTTTAAAGGCACAGATACTATGCTTATAAAAAATGCATAACTGTTCTTTTGAAGACAGTGCCTGTATTCTTTCTTGACTGGGGAGGCTGGGGAGAGATTTTTAAAAGAAAAGTTTGGTAATCTAGATGGGTTGATTTGATCTTGGGTCCCTAGTGTGATTCTGTATTTAGCAGTTGTTTTTTTTTTTAGCGTTACAGTTAGGATTTTTACTTCCTGCATTTGAGGTCTGCATTGGTAGCTGTGAGAGAACCTTTTGACTTGTGTAAAACACAAGGTGCCCCTTAAGAAAGGTGGAAGAACTAGTACTATAGAAGCAAAGAAAAGAGGGGAAGAGTTGCACTGTCCTTCTTTGCTCATTAATTGAAAAGTGGGAAATAAGTTGCATCTAGGTTTTTTTTTTTTTTTTTCTTAAGATATTTCGATGTACTGGTCTTAACCTTTGCTTAAAAGCTGTGAGTCTTATGCCTGGCTGTTTACTGTGTGAATTACTGATTTTATGACAGTCCTGTTTTAAATAGAAAGACCTGAGTGTGTCCCTATCTCTTCCAAATATCTTAATGATGGAGTGATAGCAAGACATTTTCCATTTTCTAATGGTGAGAAGTATTGTACCCGCCTTCAAAAAATTCTTCAAGTAATTCTAGATAAGGAATTTACTAACTGAAGTTGTTTAGATCTTCAGTGATTTTTTTTTTTTCATGCTGCATAACTTCATAAACTGGATTAATAACGTGGAATAAAACAATGTGTTTTGGACAGATTAATAAACTGCAGGCAGATGATCATGTGAGGATGTTTTTTATTGGTGCCTCTACGTGTTCTTGCATGATTTTCTATTCTATCAGGACCAGAGTGAGCTAAAATAATTTCTCTTACACCATCCTAATTGCCAGCATGTAGGGGTTGTCATCACTAGATCACATTTTATTGTGAATGGGCTGGAGGAATTTAAGGGTACCGAGAACTTCAGGAACTCTCAGAGAGAGAATTTTTTTAATCCATTATGGTGGTTTAAAGCATCATGAAGAAAGAGCCTTAATCAGATCAGACACGACAGTTTCAATGCAAGTTATACTCAAACTATGTACCTCGGAAAAGGACCACAAATATAAAACAAGAGAGAGATACTATTGTCTTATTTGAAGTAGTATTTAATGTTACAATAGGCAGATGATGGCAATGAAGAGACATGCTTATTTGGACTTTTTTTTCCCTCCTCTAGTTGCCCTGCTGTAGGGAAGTGACATTGAGTGATTCTTCAATACATGGATGTTATTTGGTAACCTTTGAATTGTGCTGTGGCAGTCTAATTATAAAAACCAAATAGTGCAGGCATCAGTTTCAAAACAGAATTAAGAAATTTAAAATCTGTTTTCATAGAGCTGCGTATTTACTGAGTGCCAGGCTGGCTGTTCCCATATCCTGAAACAGGAGAGGAATATTAGAAAGAAAGGACTTAGTAATCCAAGTTTTCTCTAGATTCCCAGCTTACTCAGTAAGTGGGAGAGAGGATAGAAGCCAATCATCCATCCTTGATTATAGGAAGCTATCCTGTCTAATTCAGCACTTGTACACTCTGGAGAAATCGTAAGCAAGCAATGGAAAGGCAAAAACCTGTTCTTGTGGGAATAAAAATGCATAGTCTGTTCGCTTTCTGTAACTTGTGGAAGGATTTTCTTCTCCTTGGTGTTCTAAGTAGTAAACTTTTCCCCACTGTTCTACATCTCCACAACAAATTAAAAAGACTGAAATCCCAAGAAGAATCTGAGACAGTGACACATTTTACTTACTTGGCTCATGGTTTGATCACTGTCCTGCTTGTAGGTCTGATACTTTATGGCATTATATCATAGTATTCTCTGAGTTATACTCCACAGTGTTCTGTCATTGCTTTTTAGACTTGACAGTCTTCTCTTTATAATACAAAGTAGAGAATTTAAGCAGCTAATAAGTCTTTTCTCTATACAAATAAAATCACAAAGGGAGACTAGTCCACTGGTGAGGCAAATGCTGGTAACCTAGAATGTCTTGAAGAGTCATTTCAGGCAGTATGCAGCATCTTCAAAGAAAGTTAAAGTTCATCTTGTATCTCTATTTTATTTTATGGTCTCGAAGGAAGATGGCACGGCTCCTATTGCTTCTTCAGGTATAGGAACTTAGCCCAGTGAAACCATCCCGTTCCTGGGGGCCTCTGATAGGGATGGTAAGTGGATAACGTATTGCCTTAGTTTTATTAGCATTTTGGTTTATTAGTATTTGGTTTTAAAAGCATTTTGGTTTTTCAAAACAAAAGATGCAGTTGCTGATCCATCCCTGTAGTTCACAGGCATTTGTGAATTTGTTGACCAAAGTAACTGTTTCTGTTTTGGTATGCACAGTAGTATCAACTGTCCTCTACTACACAACATAACCAATTGGTTTATTTTATGTCAAAGATAAGGGATTCTTCTGCTGGCTACTTGCCTAACACAGAATGATATTATCATTAACGGCCAGACCAGCAGCCAAACTCCTCCCTCTACTCCCACATCACACACCAGAGACCCAAAGGGCCAACCAGAGGGAGGAACAAGTCAATGCACTCACCCACCACAGGGGGCATGAAGAAGGGAGCAAGCCAGGCAAGGAGACAAGACGTGGGAGAGGGAACCAGCCAGGCCATGAGCCCAGTTACATAGAAGGGACTCAGAGACAACCTCATGTTCTGGCCCTGCTGTCCTGAGAATTCCACTTGCTAGGAAGAGTCAGGGAGCCCTTCTAATAGCCAGAATCCTCACCCAGCACATCTGCTGTGTAGGTAGGCCTCCCAACTGCACTGGCAAGCAGTCAGCTCTTACAGAGGTGGCTTCTTGCCCTGCCTCCAAGTTAATGTGGAAGGTGGGGGCACCCGTTGGGGATGTCCTCACCAGTTCCCACCCAAGGCTGGCCAGAACCTGGGTGAAAAACCAATCAGGAGGGTCTTTCTTGTGCCTGTTTGTGGACGTCATCCCTATGCCAAACTTCATTCAGGGCTGGGAGTTTAAACCCCAGCACTTCAGTGGGATAAAGCAGCAAAGTTATCTTTTGTTTTTTATACGAAGCTGTGAAGACATTATATGGAAAAATTCAGATGGCACTTCACTTTGCATTGAGAGACAGAACAGGTAATTCACCTTTGGCAGCATAAGCATCTGAGCCAATATTAGCAATATTAAGTTTGAGATCTGTCTTAATTTTGGTGTTTCTGAAGGGACTGTGGGTAATGCAGTGCTTGGAAAAGTGCTAGTTGCCTTGAAGTGTGGGAAGCAGCAGCAAAGAAATATCTCAGGGCTATGGAGAGTTATTGCAAATTAAAACGTAGGAGTTAACCATGGACCAAGACACTGGAGAAGAAGAAAGGGACAAGGTGTAGTATTTGCACTCCTGTTGAGTCTGCAAAACGCCTTCCTGTTGTCATGTAATATCCTCCAACACATCATGCACTATAGTTTATGATAACTCCAGAAGTGTCAAAGAATCACAGAGTAGTTGCGACATTAATTCCAGTTCTCCTGCTCAATCTGGGTCACCTCAAGCGTGTTGCCCAAGGACCATGTCAAGTCATGTTTTGAATATCTCCAACATAGTGACTCTGCAACCTCTCATAGTAGTTTGGTCCGGTGTTCAGCCTTCCTCACTGTTAGCTTTCTTACACTGAAACAGAACTTCTTTTGTGTCAGTTCATGCCAATTGCTGGTTGTCCTTTCAGGACCACATCCAAGAAGAATTTGGCTTCACCTTCTTTACGCTCATCTGTCGGACACCCCTCCGGTCACCTGCACCTGTAGAGATGCCCTGGCACCCTGGTGTAGAATATGGAGAGTAGCAATGCCTGTTGTCTCATAAAACTGCCCTGAAGACTCAAGAATTCCTGGAGTTGTAGCATCCCAAGCTGAGGGCTTGTGTAGCTGCAATTCATACTGCCCATTATGTTTTCGATTTGAAACTTTGACTGGTTTGATTTATAGAGCAATTTTGCTTAATAATAAATCTCATTGTTGTGTTTATGGATCTTTACTAAGAAAGAGGTATTTTCAAAAGCGAAAGTTCAAGATTAATAAAATTTATTAAATTAGCATGTGAATACCTCACAAAATCCCTCCAAATGGCCTGGAAATGTTATCTGCTTCTATACATCACTGAACTGGTGGTTATACTTAATTTGGTTTTCAAATTCAAAGAAAAAAAGTGTGTGTTCTCCGCCTTGTGAGATAAACCCTCTTAATTTTGCTTGTATTCTGAAAGTGCTTTGAATGTCTGAGAAGAATGCTGAACAGGTTTTTTTTTTTTTCTCAGTCATCAGTGGGGTTCACAGATGTTGCTTACGCACTTAGTTATAAACAATGGTGTTCAGCAGCATGTAATCTGATGACAAGTTGCTTCAGTATCCTTCTCAGTCTCACAAACATGTTCAACCTGCAGCTGCTTAATTATCTCTTAAGCAGTTTCCAATTCATTGGTAAGCTCTGCTTATTTTCTGTGGATTAAACTTCCAAATTAACAAATGGAACATGATCTTCATGATATATCATGATGAAGAAGCAAATGGGTTAGTCTGTGGCAGTGTGCTCTTCATCTGATTTTTCATCTCAGAGGTGTGAGTTGCTAAAGATTCTAGTCATGAACAAGCAATGTTATTTTTTGTGAGATTGCCATGGTGATCAGATGGGTTGTGGAGCAGAGTGAAGAAATACCTTTCCTCGGTTTATGAGCTTAGGAGGAAAGGGGAATTTGGGAAGCCCCATTAACCTGAAGCTGTCAGGATTTTTCATGGCTAGTATGATTTTACTATTGTTGTTAAAACTGCAAGGGGCAGAGCACAGTAGCCCTAGTGTTATTCTGCCTAATGCTTGCTAGCATTTGAGCTTATTTGGAGTATCCTTAGTTTGCAGGTGCTGGTGGTGCATGTCTGAGTAGGTAACCTCAGTCGTCTTCAGCGATTCTCTTGTCACAGGACTTTCCACAATTGTGAGGTTTCTAAGTCTTTTGACCAGTCAATTTCCCATTTTGACTGTATCTCCTAAATGCAGACAAACCAAGTAGCCTGAATGTCAGGCAAGATGATCTCCTCCTATTGCTACAGTAATTGGTCAAATAACTTTTGTGCTGTTCTTGCAACTTGCTTGTTATTAGTGAGGCTGACTTGCAAGACATTGCTTGTCTCCACAAACTGCAGTGTATTTGCAGAGATTGCTGTTACTAGTAGATTGAAATAATATTACGTTTATCAGTTGTTGCTGTTGGTAAGATAAGAAACTCGCAGTATTCTGATCCCAGCTTTGTGTTATGAATCTGCAGGTGTCCATTTATTCTTACCATGTCCTGCTCTGTAATCCGTCAGGTAAGGGTTAAAGATGTATGGAACTGGATCACATGGAAGGGGATTTAGTATGGCAAAAGTGCTTAATATATAAATAAAAGCAATGAATTAGGCTTAAGTGAGGCTGTGCTAGAGTTGCTGGAGGAATAATACTGTATGTATTGTAAAATCCATTGTTACTGCTCTGTATAGATGAGCTCAGCACCTGTACTAGAGACATAAGCATTTTAGCAGTGGTTTAGTTTCTTATGAAGAATGATATCCCAGTTAATAAGATCTTGGTGTCTTCTCTCAGAATTTTATAGTTTGTCCTGTAAAATGACTATGTATAGTATAGAAATCAAGAGGTGATTGACTGTTCTGGTATAATGGGTTGTAAAGGTGAACATCATGCTATAACAGGATGATTTGTAGTTATTTTGAAGACAACAGGTGATTATTTGGATCCCTCAATTTTTATTTCAGGGTAGAGGAGTAGAGAGAAAAATATGAATGCTGAAGAATCTTCATAGAAACTAATAACTGGATGGAATGCAGTTTTAGTGTCCTCCCTGTGTGCTCTGATGCAAACTGATTTGCCTACCAAATTAGTAGGCAAATTAGTAGGGATCCAAGGAGATAGGAAATAAGACTGTACCACTGTAGTACAGATTGAGATACAAATGAAACTGGGGATTTTGTGAAAACTTAACTTTGTGGAAAACAGTGTTGCCAATAATTAACTGAGGTATAAGATCAAATATATTTTGCTTTTCTCCAAGGCTTCCATTTCTAGTTTCAGTTTAACTAAGCTGCAAAACATGTTCTATGATCTATATTTAAACAATATTTAACTGCTGAGGATTGTGGTCCCAAGTACCAGTCTTGGCTGTGTAACATTTCCCTCTTCACAGGCACACAAAAGTAGTTCCAAAATTGAATCTGATAACTTTATATTTTATAATTACAAGGAGTAGTACTAAATTTTAATAGGAAAGTGTGTTGTAACAATTAAGCATGTCTTTGTAACTTGTTCATTTACTGTAGTGATATCCTTATGTTGTCTGTACTGACCATGTGGACACAGTGAGTAATGCTAAACCTTAACAGAAATAAGTGTTATGAGTGAACAATGAATCACATTTTCTTGGCAGATGTATAAATCAAATTATCAATATTAATCTCCAGCGTTTTTAGTGCTTTTCATGGTAGTGAAATGACAACATAGCATCATGCAGAAGCAAGTTTTGAAGGCTTTGCTGAGAATATGTTGAGTGTCTGCTTAGTACAAAATAATATTAAACACTTTGTATGTTTCTTCTCAAGCTGTAGGTTTTTATTTTTCTTGTTGTGAGAGGAAAAACCTATTCATGTAGAACATTTTAGAAAGCCCATATAATAAGCAGAGATAAAAATGGACATAAAAGTCTAGGGTTTGAGGGGTTTTATCCCAATTACCATTCTAGAAAATGCCAGCTCAACTAACCAAACTTCTGCTCCCTTCTGGTAATCCTGAAAATGTCCTACTGAGTAAGCAACTGGTGGTCTTCAACTTGAGTTATATTCACATCTGTTTTAAGTCTGCATCAGTTTGCTGATCTAAGTTTTGTGGTAAAGAAATTATACTCATGCAATATCTAATGAATTGCAGGACTTCAGAAAGGAGTGGTTTTCCCACTTGATATGTAGGATTTGAAACACTTTCCTTGGGTAATTGCCTTTCATTTTGTAACCCATTATTTATCTCTGTTGTATTGAGCTTTTGGTTTTTTACAGTTCTTTTTTTCAGCCTTTCCTGTTTCACCAGCAGCAACTCATGTGTTCTTGACTGCAGGTCACTCTCCTTTATTAGAGATAGTGGAAGTCTAGGGTATTCATGACTTTGCATGAACTGCTCTTTTGATTTAACCTCTGTTTTGTTTCATTTCACTAAGTGAAACTTCTGAAAAAGCAGTGTTATGCAGGAAAGAAATATTTGGCTAACTGCTACGGGCCTCTTGATATGGTCTTAAACTTATGGCAGAACCGAAGATAAGGAATGTAAACCCCAACAACAACAACAAAAACCCAAACAGAAAAAAAGAAACCAGATCCTGGTTCAGTGTTTGCAAAGGTGTGGTCTGGTTTTTTAGTTCTTTTTTTTTTTTTTTTTCTTTGAGACCATTGGCTGCTCTGTTTATAGTGTACAATTCTTAGGCATATTTTAAGAACCATTTTTCTTTTAAAGATCAAAGCATCCGCATTTAAAGCAATCTTCTCTTTCTCTTGCAGTTTCCGTTTTTTCCCCTAAGAGCAAGGGAACCACCAGTTCCATGCTATATACGTCATAATGAATCCATCCCTTTGTCTCAGATCTCTACTCTAAATGGAACAAAGCTTTCACAAATATCATGGTTGTCCGCTTGACATTTTGTAATTGAATATTCTAATAGTACTCATATAGCCATGATATATACAGATTTGGAAATAAAATGTGAAATCTATTAGTTTAGAACAGATGTTGATGTATATGGGAGTTTCTAAGCTTATTAGAAAAATACTGGTATTTCTTTACCAAATGCACAAAAAGACCAAGTGGAAAAAATCTAATCTTGGTAGGTTTTGGGGGGAATTTTGTTTTGGATTTTTTTTTTTTAGTAGACAGATTTGGAACTGCTATCTATAATTAAGGTTCCCAAAGCTTCCCCTTTAAGAGTCAGCTTTTAAATTGCTTATAACTTTTGCCAAATGTGTCTGGGCTAACTATTTTTTCTTTTTCCTTCTCTCCACCCTCCTTATACTGGATGAGTGCCTCAGCCTGATTATTTCTTGGATTTGCATGTGGTTTGGTTCTGAGTATTTTATTTAAATCAAGCCAAAACAGTTAATTGTTGAGAAAAAAAAATACTTCAAGGATTTTTAAATACCTTCAATACTGTTATAATTAATAAGGAGTGGAAGGGTCAACATCTTATGGTTATGCATTTGTTCAAGTTTTCAAAAATAGCAGTAAAAACCTGGCCAGGTTACATGCGCGCGCGTGCGCAGAGACACAGACACACCCTCC
>NW_008624277.1:552-1463 GCF_000691845.1 Merops nubicus | reverse complement strand
CAGGGTGCTCAGAGCCCCGGCCAACCCGGCGTGGTTCCAGACACCCACCACCCTTCCCACCTGCACAGCCCAGGTCAAGGACTGGCCACATCCAGCACAGGAACCATCACCCTGACCTGTCCTGGACACCTGAGCCCACCCCGTGGGCCTCAGACACCCAGCAACACCCACACAGGACACTCACGTGCTCCACGTCACCGCTGCTCCCGCGACCTGGGCCCCAAGGAACCCAACCAGGGCCCTTCACAGGACTCACAAGCTCTTGGCCTCTTCCACTGAGAGTCACTCCTGAAGAACACAGGCCCACCAGAGAGGACCCGACATCGATGGTCACTGTGCACCAGGAATCACTGCATCACACCCAGGCTGTAACTCTTGATGGCACCTCCCCCCTCCACACCCAACACCTCTCCCTTCTCACGCCCAGGGGGTCCCACTCCCACCCCAGCCTCCCGCAGCAGCAACACCAGCACAGCTTGTCTTCTAACTGGTCCCTCTCAGAGCAGGACAGCACCAGCACAGAGCCCCAAGACCAGTCTGAGTTTTAGTCTTCCTCCTTTTTCGACCACAAGATCGGTGTTCAGATCTCATGGGAAAGGGATTTGGAGGGACAGGCTGCAGAGCTTGGACAAGGGTGTTGTGTTCTCACCTTGGGTCTATCTGGAGGGCTCACCACCAGCCAAGAGCTCCTGAACACCAAGGAACCCTGGAAGACATCACAGTACAGGTCACTGACAAACCCCACAAAGAAACCACAAAACTCTGCAGGAAGTGGAACTCTGGAGATGATATCATCCAACCCCCCTGCTCCAGCAGCTCACCCACAGCAGGGTGCCCAGGGTCACAGCCAGGCAGGTTTGGGATCTCTCCAGAGCAGGAGACTCCACAGCCTCTCTGGGCAGCTGCTCCAG
>NW_008624277.1:0-211 GCF_000691845.1 Merops nubicus | reverse complement strand
CCAGCTGGACTCTACGCCACTGGCCACAGCCCTCTGAGTTGTCACCCCAATCCCTGAAGGAGAACTCAAAATTCCTGAAAATCTATAGGAGGGGCGAGTGACAGCAAGAGGCAGAAGAGGCCCAGCAGTCAAAGACCTTCCTGTTGCTCTGGCATGTTGTTGGAGAGCTGGAGCTACTGGTCGGAGCTGCAGCTCTTGGATAACCATGCGC
>NW_008624276.1:0-2006 GCF_000691845.1 Merops nubicus | reverse complement strand
CTGCGCTGCGACGGCTCTGCAGGCGAGACGGTTCTGCAGGCGAGACGGCTCTGCAAGCGAGACGGCTCTGCAGGCGAGACGGCTGGGGTTTGACGCTTCAGTGTGAACTGCTCAGAGAGGTCTGGGGTGGACTTCCTCCTACAGTGAAAACCAGCATGGCCCTTCTGCGTTTGCAGTTCAGTGTGGAAAAACATGGAAGAGTGGGAAGAAAAACCCACCGGTCCCTCTGCCCAAGGGCACGTCCAAAGTGCCTCCTCTGCTGGTGACCCCTGCTGTGGTGTATGAGGCATCTGCTGGCCAGAGTCCCACGGGCAGATGCCATGAGGGGCAACTGCCACCCTCCCGGAGCACGCTCGACATCGGCATGCGCTTGCGGCCGAGTAATAAATACCCCCCTACTGCTCTAATCCCGTGGTTTACAAACTGGAACATCTCTGCCCGTCCTGCCTAGCCCGATGTAGCAGCTTCACTCATGTAAGGATTCGGTGTGAAATGTTCCATAAACCCCGGGTAGCCCAGATCACTGCAGTGGCCCAGGGGATGGAGACCAGGGTCAGCCAAGGCACCCAGCCCCAGGCTCCTGCCTCCAGAGGAGGACGAGCTGGCAGGGACAGGGTGTCACCTGCTGGTGACTGTTGGTGGCTTTGCTGAGAGGACAGATGAGCTTGAGTTCATTTGCCTGGGGAAAAGGAGCTGGTACCTCAGTGCTCGGCACTGCAGCAATGACTTCGGCGGTGGCACAATGGAGAGTTCCCCGTGTCAGAAGAAAGGAGGGAGGGAGCCCCGCAGGACTGTGCTCACTCGCTCCTTGGGAGTGGGTATGAGCCAGGGGAGGCTCGTGTCAGGCAACCTGTAAGACAGCATCCACACTGCACGTGTCAGCTGGGCCCAGATTCTGGGGTCTAATCCAAGATGCTGGCTGAGGCACTGCTGCTGTGAACAAACTGTGTCCTATCAAACCCTGGACCAGGCTCTTGGTTCATACTTGCTGCCGCCCAACCGAGACCTCCACTGTTTGTGTGAAGCTGCTCCTTGGCTCTGCTCCTGTGCAAACTCAACAGGGTCACTTGGATGGCAGGTGATGGAAGAGGAGGAACTCTTTGATCCAGAAAAGAGAAGGATGTGAGACTTGGCAGAGTGCTGGGGTTGTAGAGCCTGGCCTCTCACAACTGAGTCACACAGCACAAAGATCCAAACTCCATCTGCCCTGGAGGCCAGCTCCTTCTCTTGGGGGCTAGAGGGTTCCAAAACACCCAAAAGGAGCCCTGTGAGCCTGAACATAGGAGCTACGTGGCCGGTACTAGTACTAGTACTGCCATACTGTATGATTGATAAACTGCATGCTACTGGGACAAAAGCTTTCCTTGGCAGGTGTGTTGGAGGCTGGGTTTTCTTCAAAGTTTTCAGCCAAAAGAGTTCCATGTTTCTGAGAGCATCCTTTTTCCTTAACCTAGTTGTGTACAGGTCTAAGACAAACAAAAGCACACATCCCCCTCCCAATGCTCTGGCAATCTTCCTCAAAAAGCTGTGGTGCTTTTTTTTTTTTTTGTTGGAAGCAGGACTTGGAACTGGACAAAAGATTAACCTTACTGCTGGGATGGATATTTTTCTAATCTGAGTGAAAACCCTGTCTCAGTTTGGCCATTTCATAAGGCTTTGGTAAAAAACCAAGCCAGCTGTAGTTCACATGTGCTCACCAGAGGCCAGCTAGAGCTTGCAGGCTTTGTTCTCTGGTGAGTTCATGAACATGGGACATGCTCCAGGGCCCAGAACAGGCCTTCCCTAGCAATTGCAGTTCCTAACTGCTTCAGGCCAGGGCAGCTCTATATCCAGATACTCTAAGTCAAAACCATGGATTTAATTTTTTTTTTTTTAATGTTTGTTTCCAGGATACCTGAAGGACGTCAACTGAACTGCATTCAGAGGAGGTGAGACATGGAAGAGGGGCAGATAGTTTGGAACAGTAGACTCAGAGCAGACAAAATGATGTCATTTACCTGGACCTG
>NW_008624275.1:0-266 GCF_000691845.1 Merops nubicus | reverse complement strand
GACACCTTGGCCATCTTCTTGGGCAGGGGAGGTGCCGCTGGACCACGACCAGCTGCGCCAGCTGGTTCTGCGGAGCCACGAGCAGCAGCAGGGCAGTGTCACCGAGGTGGGCGAGAAGGGGAGGAACAGCAGGAAGATGTGAGAGCCCAGCGGGGATGAGGGAAATAAATGGTTTGACTGTTGAGCTCCTTCTCTGGTTCTGCACCCTGGACACGGTTCCATCTCCCTTCCCCCTTAGAAAGAGCCCAACACCTTCTGCAGGATTC
>NW_008624274.1:1156-1659 GCF_000691845.1 Merops nubicus | reverse complement strand
TATTAAGAATTGCTATTTACATTATTAATTATTCTTGCTATTAATAGCACTACCTATTATTACTATTGTTTTGAAAGCAGATCTAAAATCCCGGTGAGAAGCAGATAAGGGGATCCCTTCGAAGCGTTCATGTGGTTTCGTTTTGCGCTGAAACTTCCCAGAACCTTGCGCAGATATCCCCCGGCTGTCCCAAGCCGGGCACCACTCACCCTCCCATCGGAGCCTCCCCTCGCCTTCCTGCCTCGCTCCCCCGCCATTCCCCCACCAGCTCTGGGCAAAAATCGCCCTGCAAAGCCTGTCGGCAGGATACAGTCCTTGCTAGATTTGGAGATAGGGTTTGGGGAGCTGAGGGGGGTTCTTCAGCACCAGCCGCTGCTCTCCCATCCCGGAGCAGCCGGCGACCGGCACGGGGGGAGGCTGGGGCCACTTCTTAGTTTGTCTTTTCATTTTATTCGATTGGGATCTTATTCTTTCTTTTTTCGCCAGCCTACCGAACTTCGCCG
>NW_008624274.1:571-1043 GCF_000691845.1 Merops nubicus | reverse complement strand
AGAGGTCAAAAGAAGGAGAAAAGGGAGCAGGGGCCGGCGCTGCCGAGCTCAGCCGGCTCCGGAGTGCGGTGGCAGCGCGGGCTGAGCTATCCCCGCAAAAGGCATCGCGGCCGCGCTCCCTCCTCCTCTTCCTCCTCCCGTCCCGTCCCGTCCCGTCGCGGTGCGCCAGGAAGGTTTCAGGGCTGCAAAGGCTCTGGCGGAGCTTCTCCCTCCCGGTCCCGGGGATGCTGCGCAGAGAAACTGCACCCAAACTACGCGGCACACCCTGGCCCCCGCTGCCGGGCAGCGCATCAGGTGCCGGGAGGTCCTGAGAGCTGCCCGCCCTGCCCCGGCCGCACTGCCGCTCGTACCACGTCCCAAACCGCAACACCTCCGGCTCCGAGCGTCACCCATGCCCTCTGCTGCATGCGCAACCCCACCGCCACCCCTGACTCCGTGCTCATGCACAGCCCCACACTCACTCCATCGGCAA
>NW_008624274.1:0-491 GCF_000691845.1 Merops nubicus | reverse complement strand
CCTACCCTCAATGCTACAGCTCACGCACAGCTCCATTCCCGCCACACAACTCATGCACAGCCCACAGCCCGTTAAGCTCCATCCGTGTCGCCACGCGTTACCCCATCCCGTGCGACCACCCCGAGCTCGAACCAACGCACAACCCCATCCCAAGCACAACCTCGTGCTCAGACCGACGTGCAAGCTCCACCTTCGTGTGCAATCACGTCCACAGACCCATGCTCAAAGTAACGAACAACCCCGTCTCCATCCCATCAGAACCAGGTCTCCATCCTATCAGGACACAGACTCCATCCCATCAGGACATCGACTCCGTCCTAACCCGTCCGCAGACCCACGCAGAAGCCTGCTCCCCACGCCCATGCACAAGCCGCAGCTCCGTGCCCAAGCCCCCGCACAACTCAGTCTCCATCCCCAAGCCCACGCACGACAGCCCATCCTCATCCTCGAACCCACCCTCCTCCTCGAACCCATCCTCAAACCCAAACCCA
>NW_008624273.1:0-973 GCF_000691845.1 Merops nubicus | reverse complement strand
ATTGAAAATTTGGGGGAAATTTGGGGGGAATTGAAAATTACGGGGAAGAATTTGGGGGGAATTGAAAATTTGGGGGAGAACTAGGGGAGAATTGAAGAAGTTGGCGAACAATTTAGAGGAAATGGAAAATTTGGGTAAGAATTTGGGGGAAATTGAAAATTTGGGGAAAATTGAAAAATTGGGGGAAGAATTTGGGGGAAAACTAAAAACTTGGGAAAAGATTCTGGTGAAATTAAGAATTTTGAGAAAAAAAATCTGGGGGAAACTGCAAAACTAGAGAAAATTTGGGGGAAATTGAAAATTTGGGGAAAATTGAAAAATTGGGGGAAGAATTTGGGGGAAAACTAAAAACTTGGGAAAAGATTCTGGTGAAAATAAGAATTTTGGGAAAAAACTCTGGGGGAAACTGCAAAACTGGAGAAAATTTGGGGGAAATTGAAAATTCGGGGAAGAATTTGGGGAGAATTGGAAATTTGGGGGAAATTTGGAGGAAATGGAGAATCTGGGGGAAATTGAAAAATCAGGGAGAAACTTGGGGAGAATTGAAAATTTGAGGGAATGGAAAATTTGAGGAAGAATTTTGGGGAAATGGAAAAATTTGGAGGGAATGGAAAATTTGGGGGAAAAATTTGTGGAAATTGAAAATTGGGGGGGAAAACTTGGTGGAAATTAAAAAATGAGGGAAGAATTTGGGGGACATTGAAAAATTGGGGAAAATTCAGGGGGAACTCAAAATATTGTGGAAAAATTTATGGAAAATTTAAAATATAAAAAAATTTGGGAAGAATTTGAAAAACTTGGGGGAAAATTGGGGGAAATTCAAAAATTATGAAAGAATTTGGGGGAAATTGAAAAAATGGGAAATTTGGGGAAACTAAATAAAGTTGGAGAAATATAAAAATGGGGGAAAAGTTTTGGGGAAATTTAAAATTACATAAATTTGGAGAAAGTTTCAGAAGAAAACTTTTGATAA
>NW_008624272.1:4366-4665 GCF_000691845.1 Merops nubicus | reverse complement strand
GGGGGCTCTCGCTGGTGGCTGCACCCAAAGCACATCACCCTCGGTGGGGGAAAAAAAACAACCCTGGCTGCAGTTCAGCCCCCCGGCCCCTCAGGGGATGCCACCAGGGTCAGTGTGTCCCCAGGGCTGGTGGCTGTGGCTGCTCCTCGCCCCGGCTGGAGCTGAGCCCGTAATGACCCCTGGCTGGGGCAGCCCCAGCTGTGCAGCATCTTGTAAGGAAATTAACTTTTCACTGATCTCCCGGCTTTGAGCAGGGGATTAGAGCCCCCACGCGCCACGGCCGGGCTCTCTCCGAGGCC
>NW_008624272.1:3329-4297 GCF_000691845.1 Merops nubicus | reverse complement strand
CTGGACTCTGCTCTCGGCCCCAGCGCCGCCGGCACCCCTGGCTCCTTCTAGAATGACCTCAGGGGTGTCTGGGTGAGGAGCAGGCAGCGAGGCTGCCCCAGGGCCACGCATCACCCCGCCACACAGCATCCTGCCTGTGCACGGGCAGAGCCACCTGCCCCGGCACCCACGGGGGCGCTGTGCCCGGGCAGACCCCCCGCCCCGGCCACCCACGGGTGCCCCCTCCCCCCTACCTGCACCTCCCGGAGCCGGGGAGGGCTCCGACGGGTGTGTTTGGGGGATAAGCCTGTCTCTGGCAAGCAGAAAAAATGAGGAGAGAACCCCGTGAGCTGCAGAGCCAGGAGTACCGCAGTAATAAACAGCAGGTCGAGGCTGGAGCCGGAGCCGGCGGTATGAAAAGGAGGCCAGGCAGGTTCCGAGCCTCCGCCGGGTAATTAAGCAGCAGCTCCCTATAATGCAAAGGCCTTTTCTTTGCCGATAAGACCCATTTATAATGGGCTGAGCGGTTGCAAGCTGAGTGCAGGGGGGAAACAATTGGAAAGCGTATTGCTGGTGGGGCTGGGTTTTAAAAATAGACATGAAGGGCTTGCTTCTGGGCTTTTTTCTTTTTTTTTTCCTCCCCCCTCTTTTTTTTTTTTCCTAATAAAAAAGAGAAGAAAGCAGCTCAGAGCTGTGCTGAGAGTTTCCTGTGGCCTAGAGAAAGAGCAGGGCTCTGAGGAGAGCACCGAGCATCCCGCAAGCCCGGCGGGAAGGCTTCAAAGCAAGGAGGATGGTTTTGGGTCGGGCTTCCAGCCGGGCGATCCCCAGGGATGGGGAAACTCTCCCGAGGGAGGGGAGCAGGGCGGCACATGCTGTCCTCACCACGGCCATGCACTGCTGTTGGGATGGGAGCGGGGCCATGGCATGTGCACACTCCTCCTCGCTGGGCTCCAGCCAGCCCCCTGCGAGCCCCAGCAGACCACGCAGCA
>NW_008624272.1:0-3296 GCF_000691845.1 Merops nubicus | reverse complement strand
TGTCCCCAGGGGGAATAGCCTCCACAGGGAGAGTGGGAGGAAAATCAGCCAGGAGACGTGGCTGGTGAGCAGCCTGATCCTGCCCCGGGTCCGGCCCAGATGGGGGAACTGTGCAGGTTAACAGGCAGAGAGGCTGCCAGAGGATAATTCCCGGGCAGATACACCGGCACCGGGATGCCAGCCTGGGAGATAGGCTCTGGGAAGGAGGCCAGGACACCTAGGTCCCAGCCCTGGAGATAGGGTGCTGGGCTGGGAGCCAGGGCTCCTGCCTTCTCCTTCCCTTCGCTTCCAGTTGTTTCTCCTCCCCACTGCTCTCCCTGGAGCTGCCAGCAGCAGGGTACAGCCCCTCACTCAGGCCAAGCCCCCATCAGCACAATCCAAAGTGATGGAAAAGCTCCACAGGTTGAAAATAGGAAATACTTCATGTTTTTAACCTCTAGCGAGCACTCCATCTGCATTCCCCCTGTCCCTGGGAGTCCTGGCCGCTGCTGGCTTGCAGCATCAAGCACTAAATATTTATTTAACTTCCTGCAGTATTAGAACTAATCACTAGTATTTTCCATCAAAGCTTCATTTTCATCTTAACGTAATTCCATCTGTGCACGCACAGCCGCATCCTGCTCGCTGGGGAGGCGGCTCTGAGGCCGTTGCCTGCACCCGCTTTCGGAGGAGGTGGTGGCTCTGTCTCAGCTCATCTTGGAGAGCACTGGGAGACTCGTGTCCCAGCCCAGCTCCTCCGTGGGCTTCCCACAGGATCCTCATTCATGCCTCGGGGATCCTGCAGGGATGCCGGTGCTTGCCCCGGAAGCTCTGAGAGTTACCAAGGGCTCGCAAAGCACCCGACTCCCAAATAATCTGGGCACAAATTCCATTGCTCGAGGTCCCAGCACCCCCACAGGTCCAACACCCTCACAGCAGAGAGGGCTCCATCCCACCGAGGGCCACCATGGCAAAGCCCCAGTTCTGGGTGCAATCCCCACGCCCCGGTAGCACCACACCCCCTTTGCCTTCCACCACCAGCTTCCAACAGCCCCAAACCGGGGCGGGTGACACCTCCCACCACCGGGCCACCCCCAGCAGCAGCTCTTACTGTCTTTGCGGTAGTAGAGGATCTCGAGCTTGCACTCCTCGGAGCCGAGCAGGGCCTGGGTGAGCTGTGCAATGGAGCTCTTGGCGGTGTCGGGGCCGGTGAGGAAGTCGCAGGTGCAGGGCTGCTGCATCACCTCCATGCGGGAGTAGCCGAACATCTCGCAGAAGCCGTCGTTGCAGTAGATGATGGCGCAGTTCTCCATCTGGGCGTTGGCGATGAGGAACTTGCGGTCTGCGGGGAGGAGGGAGAGAGAGCACGAGGCTTAGGAGGGTGGTGGGGACCTGCAGGGATGGGGGACAGGGTGTTGGGGGGTGTGATTGGGCGTTCTGATGCCACCCGCTGCGGGGCTTGTGCAGGGATGGGCTCCCTGGGGACACCGGTGACAGGTCCCGGGGAGGATGGCTGGTGCCAGGCCACACCACCCTGGGTGCTGGCCTGCTCTTCAGAGGAGAATATTCCCCCAATTTCATATGAATTGGTGACCTCGGGGACAGGGGGACCCAAAGGGGGGCTCCCCAGTAAAGGCAGTTTTTGCTGGGGTGGGCAAACAACGTCTCACAGCTCACGTGTGGGGACTTGCTGCTGTCTGATACGTGGGCAATCTGTCCTGGGCCAGCACTGCAGGCAGAGGGAAGAGCTGCAGCGTCCCTCCCTCCCTCCCCAGGAGCTTATCAGGGACCTGAGTTATCTCAGAGACTTCCCACCCTTGCTCAGATTCGACTCAAGTCAGGCGAGGGGCGAGAGGAGGAGTGAGTGTGAGGCTTGGCTCTGTGGGAAGCCGGGTGAAACCCGTCACACTAATGATTCTCCTAATGCTTTATAGGATAATTGTGCCTTCGGGCTGAATCTGAAACCCAGACCCTGCTGGGCTGAGTGGCCCCTGTGCTCAAGAAGAAAAGGGCTCAGGTTGAAGAAAGGGGAAACTGAGGCAGGGAGTGGGGCTGCCCCATCCCCTCCTGGTGCTGCAGCCACACGTGCTGGGCTAGGACCAGACTCGCTGTCATGCTGGGGTGTGTGGCAGTGCTGCCCAGCCCACGTCATCCAGCCCAGATGGAGCCGCTTCCATCCTTATCCTGGGGGACACCCAGCCTAGAGCTTTGGATTGGTTTGATTTCTGCTGTTTTCAAGGAGATCGGGGGTGCTGGGCTGGGGAGGACCCTCTCTGGGACAGGTTTGCTGGGATGTGGCATGGGGCTGCAGATGCTGATGCCATGGATGCTGTGCCCCACCCAGCAGCATCTCCCTCAGCGTTTGGCATCGGCTCTGGGCTGGAGCAGGAGCCAGGTCAGAACAGAGGGTCCGTTTGGAGGCTGCCTCCCAGCCCAGACCCCAATTAATCTCCTGGATTACCCAGGAATGGCATCTGCAGCCTGCACGCTCCAGAGCCCGGCTGCGCTCCAGCCTCGAGGGGAATTTCACCCAAACCTCTGCACAGCTGCAGCACCCAGCGCCGGGACCCGCTGGGGTGGGGGGACCCCTCCCCGGCACACTGGGGGTCTCCCTGATGTCACCTGCAGAGTCCCAGCTCTGGAGGGTGCCTCCCAATAAAACTAGTGCCCTTAGTGATGCCACACCGAGGTCTCCTGCTTCAGCCCACCCAGTGACAGCCCTTGGTGGCCCTTTGTGGGGGACTCCCACCCCGGCACCTTTCCCTCTCCCACGCAGGGCTGACGCCGGTGCTGGCACCGCAAACGGCACAAACCACCTCGGCCAAACGTTTCCCAGCTCCCTCTTCCCGATCCTTCTCTACCCAAATCACTGCCAGCTGGAAGGTGGTGCAAGGAGGGGACCTTCCTCCAAAGCCCTGTTCCTGGGGCGATGAACGTTCCCCCAACCAGCGCCAGATCCAGGCTGGGCTGTTGCAGGACAGGATTTAAGGAACTGTCAGGACACTGGAGCTGTGCTGAGTGTCAGGGATGTGACCAAGGCCGGGATGGGAAGGAGCTGCAGAGCCAGGTCTCCTTGGGGGTATTTTCACCCCAGATTTGCTTTCTGCCCTGCGTTCACCAGCAGATTTGCCCCTGCCCCATGGTCCTGGGGCTCTGCAGCAGCTCTAAGAGGGAAACGTTTGGCCTGTCCAGCTCCAGCGGTGACTCACCGGGTGCAGCTGCACCCATGGGAGCTGCAGGGGGCTGGGGGGTGGTGAAGGCACCCTCGAGCAGGGGAGGACACGCTGCCCGTGGCAGCAGTGTGACGGGGTGGGGGG
>NW_008624271.1:10227-22510 GCF_000691845.1 Merops nubicus | reverse complement strand
TCAAGGTAGATGACATCCACAGCTCTTACTTGTCCAGCAGTGCAGTTGTGTCATTATAGAAAGTCACCAGATTGGTCAGGCAGGACTTGCCCCTGGTAAAGCCATTCTGACTCTCCTGAATTACCTTCCTGTCCTCCATGTGCCTTAGTATGTCTGCTAGGAGGATCTGCTCCATGATCTTCCCAGGCCCAGAGGTGAGGCTGACAGGGCAGTAGTTCCCAGGGTCTCTCTTTTTACCCTTTTTAAAAATAGGGGTGATGTTTCCTTTCTTACAGTCACCAGGGACCTCACCTGACTGCCAGGACTTTTCAAATATTATGGACAGTGGCTTTGGACCTTCTTGGCAACTGCATCAGCCAATCCCTTCAGTACTCTGGGGTGCATCTCATCAGGGCCCATGGACTTGTGAATGCTAAGGTTCCTCAGACATTCAAGAACCTTGTCCTCATCGACTGTGGTAAGGGCTTTGTCTTGCTGGTCCCTGTCTTGCAGGCCATCCACTTGAGAGCTGTGAGGAGGGAAGCTGCTATTGAAGACTGAGACAAAAAACTTTCCTGCAATGCTATTTCTGGGAGTGTGTTTTTTCTTTGTAGAAGCCCCTTGCAAAGCTTTATGAACATTATTTTATCTGTCATCGTGACACCAAATGTTATGACTGGTTAGTAGCAAAATACAGCAAAGGAAAGAATATTGTTTTCAGGGAAATTTTAGGTAGCCAAGAATATACTTAAAGATGATTTTAGTCAGACCACTGAAATTATTACACTATGCTTATGCCAGATCACATATATCAAACTTAGTGTTTTGTGGTGTTTGTGATAATTTTTGAGTGCTGCATTCAGGACTGTTCTAGCTGTCTCTGGAATTTGTTCCTCAAGAAGTTCCCTACTGGTAGGGTGCATCAGAGACCTCTTCAAATCCCATTTAGTTCCACTTCTGTTTTCAAAATACTATCTTCACAGGTCATGCATGTCAGGAGGCTTGGTTCCCATTTGCAGTGTGGTAGTTCTGCACATCCTTGTCTCCCATCTTTTTCTCCTTTTCTCCGTCTCCTTTTCTGAGCCTTTGTATCTCTCTCTCAGTGCTCATTCACCTGTAAACCCACAGTGGGACACAGGGTGGAAAGCCCTGGGGTTTTAAATTGCAAACCAACTCTGAGCAAGACAGGCAAATATTGTTCCCACACCTCACAGCAACTGCTGCCTTGATTTGTAGATGAAAAGTTCTCGTTTGTTGTAAAGTCTTATTGCCTTAGACTCTTTTGAAAGCCTCAACATCTTCATCTTTGACCACAGAGGCACATACAGTTGCATGGATCTGAGCATCAAACTGCTCAGTTTCTGGTGCTCTCTATCAAGATACATGATAAGCACTTGAAAGGCTCTTGGCTCTGTCTGTTTTGAATCTAATTTTAAAAAGGGGAAAAAAAAAACCAAACCCACACCAAACATAAGAATTCAGGTTATTTTAGGAATAAAAATATTACTTTATTTTTTATTTTCTCTCTCTCAGTGAGCTTTGTAGTTTGACACATGGTTACTAAGGGAGTCTGGCTTTACAGCTGGAGCAATACAAAAATAGTTTCAATGAAAAAGATGTGAAAAAATATAAAAGTATCGCAAAGATTCAGTTTTCTTAATAGAAGTGTGAAATTTACGGAGATGAGGATGGTGCAGTTGAGTGTAAAGTTTTTTCTGCTAATCAGTTGATATGACCTTCATGAATCACCCTGTTTTTTTCTAGTCATGAATAATACCCATAACCAGCTTGTACCAATAAAACCTATATACCATACCGCACAATATTTTGTTGTCTTTCCATAATTAAATTATAAACTTCACTTAAAATATCCTGCACACTTCTCCATCTGGACCTTGTTACCAGAGTAGCTGGAAATTATTCACTGCCTACAAAAGTTTCGTAACACTGAAGTAAGGAGATGCAAACCACTCCTGGTTTACAAGTAAAAAGTGAAGCCAAAGAAGTCTAGTGACCTTCCCAATGTCACGTGTTAAGTCAGAGGCAGGTCTCCTTTGTGCTGGGCAGGCAGCCTAATGACTAAGACGTCCATCATGCCAGTAGAGTTTATAACCTAGATGAACGTATCTGGTGCACCTGACAATGCTTCAGCCCTGTTTCTGCTGTGTACATCTGTAATGTTTGGCTGTCTTGCAGATATTTTGCTTCAGTGAACATCTGGAAACCTGACAGGTAGGCAAGTGTGGCCTCTGAGACTTTCTGAAACAGGTATCAACCAACAGTTGAGGTTTCAGTGAGTTGTGGAACTGGGCTGGTTTACCAGTAGTAGCTGAAGCAAATTTGCAGAGAACTTTGGATAATGGAAATCTGCCATAAGCTGTGCTGCTGGTAGGTAGAAAAGGTCAGCTGTGTATTCTGCTGGAGAAAGAAAATTGTGGTAAAGGTCAGAAGGATTAAGACATTTTCACTCTGCCTTAATCTGCAGTTCCTCTGGTTCTTTACTGCAGTGCACATTTTATGGAGTGCAGTATATAATTAGAAAGCTGAGAAACCCAACAATGGCAGCCTGTCTCCAATATTTATCTCTACCCCTTCAAGCTGGGATTAGTTAAGGAAGGAAAGGAGGTTTTCAATACTACCCCCTTCCTTCCCTCCAAAAAAAAAAGTAAGCTATGGAGCATGGTGTGCTTTCAATAACCTAAGTGATGTTAATCTGAAGTGAAACACACTTTGTTATTGAACACAGCTCTCTATAATTGAATACTGAAATCACAGCACTGGCTTTATTTTATACTGTACTCTAGGCTTCTCTTGAGAGCCAGTGGATTTACTCTTATTTTCTTGTAAGTAATGTCTTTAAGATGTGCTGGGTTTTATTAATTGTGTATCTTTAATAAATGCAAGGAGACAGTATGTTGTCTAATGCCAGGTTTTAATATAATAAATCGGTTCATATTTGCAGGAGATTCCCAAAGGAGATAGATATTTGAAATAGAAGGAAATCTGCTTTTTCTGTATCTTACAAACCTCTGGAACTCACTGCTGTGCAGTGCTATAGAATCTTAAGCGTGTTAGATATATTATATGGAATGCTGCATGTAAGTAATGAGCAATGTCTCACTAATAAAAGTTGGTTAGAAAACCTTATAAGAAATACAAAATCCAATATTTTAGAATATACACAAACCATGAAGTAAGAAGGAAATATATATTTAGGGGAGATATCCAGTAACTACCTACCAAAATTATTCTTGTACTGAAGCATCTGTTACCAACAACTCCAAAGGATGTTCCTGGTAATACTGCTAACAGCTAAGGTGTCTGTTCATCCTTCTCTGCCTTTGTCAGGAGCTGCACATTCACCGTGGCACAGGCCATGAGGCAGAGCTGAATGCTGGATATTAGCAAACCATACTGCACGCAAAGCTTAACCAAGATTTCAAACCATTTGTTTTAGCTTTGATCTGCTAACAGTTGCTGACCATATTAGCCAAAAAGGGCTTTCTTCTTTTTTTTTTTTTTTAATGATTTAATTACTAAACAATGAAGCACTTGATATGTATCTCTTCTTACTGTAGCTGTCTGCCTCTGTGAAGAGAGGTTTGGCACTTTGAGGGTGCAAAAGGAAAGGCAGAGTGTTTGTCAGAATAACAGGGCTGTGGTGAAGAGCACAACTCCACAGTGACTGAGAGGGTTGCAAGCCACTCTTTCTTAACAGCACCAGAGAAACCTGCAGCAGCACAGAGAAAATGATAAAAGCTAATGAAAGGAGAAAATTAGCTTCATAAACTCAGGGTTTAAAGTTGATGGTGTAGTCCTTAGAGACTAGTAGATGTATTGCATAGCAAGGAAAATCTTCAGGTTTATTAAAATAGAAAGATGGAAATGTGTGTGGCAGAAGAATACAAGCCTCTGTCCCTAACGTTTTAATGTGGTCCCAGTTACATTTGCTGCTTCTGCCACTGGGTCTTTTATTGCAGGAATGTTCCTATGCAACTTTTACTGGAGTTCTCCCGAGTGGAGTTTGGCAAAACTGAGTCCAGGGTCTTGAATACAAGTAATTTCCGTGTAATACCTGGTGCTGGCACTGCTATGTGAATGATAGCAATGGGAACTTGTGTCAAGCAGAGCTACCAAGATTGAGAGGCAGCTTTTCCCTCCTACATCTCAAGCCGTAGAGAATGACTCCTCTATCAATGGTGGGTAGGAGCCATTCAGTAGAATCCATAGCTATGCAAGCTTTCCTTCCTTTGGCCCACTGCTAGATATGAGCTCCAGCTCAGAAGAATGAGGGTGTCTGGGCACCTGTCACTCATACGGTTTTTGGTCTGGCACAGCCAACAGCAGATCTAGCTTTCTTGACTAACCCAAATCTTTCAGCAAGAAGCTTTGTTTATACTTCTGTTAATCTCTTGCATTTACTGTTGTGACTTTCTTCCTTTGGATTTCCTTGAGCGCTATTCATTCAAGTGGCTGCAGAGTTAGCAGCCTGCAGCCATTTCTCTGTTTGTGCCCATCTTGCTCTCTTCATATTTCTTTCTTAACTGCCAATTGTTTTATGTGTCGTGCTCAAACCGTATCACTTGTCATCCGAGGCGCCACAAAATTCTTTCTTCTTTCCATTTCTGCCTAAGTGCTTCCCATGATTCCTGTCCAGCTCTCATCAGACTCCAGTATCATCATATGTTTTTTCACTCTTCTCTTGTTACCTCTTTAACAGCCATTTGGCATGAATGCCATGCCTTGCCCTGTCTCTCTTTTTTTTTTTTTTTAATTTAAAACACCACTTTCAGCTCATTCACGTGTGTCCTGGCAGAGGCCTTCCCATATCCTCTTTTTCCTGAGTAAATCATTGGGAAAAAGAGAACTGTAGCAACATGTGTGAAAGGGGAAGTTTCTTGAGAAAAAGTAGTTTAGAGCCCACTTATCTTTCCATTTATTATACCTTGGGAATTTATTTCTAGTTCATGCATCATTGGGCTGTGGAGCAGATGAAAAAGTATTTTTACTGTAAGGAGCTCAGTGATGTCACCTTTGCACTGGACTACTTTTGGCTCACATGAGCTAAGGGTAAGTTTGCAGGGTCTTTTGTGGACAAAACACTTTTGGAATTGCCTTGTATCTAGCCAGGCTGGTGCGTAAACAGGGTGGTCTGGAAGCCACATAACTGGTCCTGTGCCTAAAAAAATAATCTCTCAGCAGCTCTAGTGCTTGTGTGAAGCAATTGAAGCAGTGAGTAAGCAAGTCCCTCCATGCTTTGGATTCAAGAATCATACAGACATGCTGCAGTAGAGAAAGCCCTTTGAAATATGAGTGGCTTATGTGGGTAGCTCACACAGGAATATGGACTCATGGTATGGGATTGATGTGGCAGAGGGAGTGACTGTGGCTTCCTGGTAGGAGTCATGCCTGGATGCTCTGTAGAGCGTTAAGCTAAACTGTCGTCATGGCTGTGGGTGAATCCAATAGGTTCTGTGGGAGATAATGTTGAAACAATATATTTCAATGTCTTTGTTTGGATTCTTTTCCTGTGTTAATTTCCCCTTGCTGTGCCTTTAGAAAGAGGTGTTTTGGTTTGTTTTATTTCTGGCTATGAATGCTAGGGTAATGTTGTTTGTGTGCCACTGAACAGTGGTTGCACCCCTCCCAGAAGTGATCGTAGTTTATTATCAAGTGAAGGAATTTGTGATCAGTTTCTCACTTGTTCAAGATAACGATAGCTCTATTATTGATGAAATGCTACCACTGTAGACGTGAGAATTTGACCTTTTGGAAGCATACAGACAGCACTCATTAAAAAAGTAAACATGGTAGGCATATGGGAAACCATTTGGATAAAAGAAACTATGGAAGTGTGGTTGCTTTCGCTGGAGTTTTAGTAAGATATTGCCAGATATGATGAACGACCCCATAGTCCAGATAATTTTGTGCAACTCTAGCATGCCCATTCATCAGAGAGTGCTTTCCAGCTTCGTGTTGACAGCATAGTTGTGTACGGGTGGGGTAAGCGTGTAGAATATGATGTCTCTGCCGCTGTCTAAGCGCCGAAGCCACAGCATGTAGCAATTATTTTAAAATGCTGCTGAAAAAGGGAGAAGGGAAGTATTCTGAAGACCCTGATTCATGTTGAGAATTTTATTACAGAGTATTCCACAGAGATGATTTTGGATTCTTGATTTTGGATTCAGAGGAAGCAGAGAAGTTGTATCAATGCATTAAAATAAAATGTTATATTTATTTGCTAGTTTCTTGATGAACCTTTCCTTAGTGTGTTTTTCCCTTTAAATATGGTCTATCCTTTTGTTCTGCTTCTACCACATCTAGCACAGGGAGAAGCCATTTCCCTCCTGGGGCACCACTATACCTAAGAGTTGTGTGTATATATTTCCCTCTATTTTCTCTAAGCTGAAGGATCTGACATCAGTTTCAAAAGATGTCACTGATTTCCACTTGGAAACTTTTAAGTAAACAAATATACCCTAATCATATTTTTAATAACTGTGATTGGCATTGATAAAGTATGGGGCCTGTTTCCCCTGCATTGCATAGATTTGAACACGGAAATAGGGGGCTGTGGGAGGATTATTCCGACAGAGAGGGAGCTCTTTTTTCATTTGACTAGTGCAACTTCACATCAGTTTCATCCTTTCTTCTGCTGGAGACTGAGGGTAGATAAAGGGAATGTGGGCCAGGTCATCGGCCACAGTTGTTCACTGGGTGCTTTTGGTAGTCACTGTAATATTCTGCCATAAATGCCACCAGGAAACTGGTGAAGACAGACACCGGTTACGTTTGTGATCCTGCTCTGAGGTGAGCAGTGCACTTTTCAGCTGCAACTGAAAATGCGGGCCAATTAGCACAGTACGTTTTTGAGAATGTCATATGTTTGTGATGGATTATAGCAGGTCTTGCATGGGTAATAATATTTTACAGTCAAGAATATAGATGTCTAAACTTAGGCTTTTGAATCTGTTTTCAAGCACCTAAAGATGTGGCCTGATTTTCAAGTTTTGAACGTTTTACAGCTCTTGGCAATTTCAGCACTTTTGAGAATGAGGACACTTATGTACATGCTTAAACAGGCATTTTGGAATGCCTAACTTTGGACATCTATTTTTGAAAATCATGGCCTACATTTGTGGAGAAAATCTTAATCATGAAAAGATTCCTGTAAGACTCTCCTTGTGCAGGTGTATGCACAGATGCACATGTGCATGGGTAAGTACTTGACACCACAAGCAAGTTCTCATTGCTAGTCCTAGTGTGGCCATGCTGGATCTTAATTCAGTCCTCCCCGTCAGCAGCCCCCTTCCCCAATTTAATCCACAGCTATGATTTTGGGGCTTTCATTGGTGGATGTGGCATCCTTTGTGCTTGTTTCTTTTGTTGTCAGTACTACGCAATGTTATGCCTGGGGGAAAGTAAGATAGAATTAGGGCCGGGAAATACGTGTTCATTAACTTCTGCTTAACTAACGGAGTGGTTTTTAAGAATCTTGCTTGCAAAGTCCATTGAACACTCAAATCGTTTGTTAGCTGTTCACTTACTGTTCTGCCATGAGCAAATCATTGTACTCAGACATGCAAAGTGTGTCTGTCTTGAGACAGCAACAGTCCAAATGAAATCTCTGTTGGGAAGAAAATAGGATGTAGTTGTGTTGTTTAAATCTACACCCCACTCCTCAAATATTACAGAAAGAATTCCATGACTTTTGAAGAGCAGTTTTATTTTACTGGGAGTTGAATCCTGTAAGGAACTTTGAAAAGAAAAATATAGGTTCCTCTGTCATTCAGATCTGCTGTTCTGAGTGTTCGTACTATATGTAGGTCAAATTGTCAAAATCTTTCCAAGATGGAAAAATCCTACGTATTTTCCTTTTCATTCCCATCCTCCTGGAAGCAGTCTTTCTGCAATTTACATTTGAAAGAAATAGATGGCAAAGCTTCTACATCAATTTTATTCTGAAAAAGAAGCTGCTGTGATCTTTTCCAACTCAAGGGGCTGTCTGTAACCCCAGAAAATATACACATTTTTTAACAAGGCAAAGGTATTTTTTAATCTAAGGTGTTCCCTGATGGCCTAGCTCTACAAGTAGCTAAGTGCCTGTAATGCCATGGGAGCAGCTCCTTTCTTCCTTCTCTCCCCTTACAGCTTTTCTTAGAAGCCAGAGATTTTACCATATGCAACTGATCTTTCTTCTATGCATGCATGTTATTAATAAGATAATAATATTTACAAAGGTCTCACTAAAAGAGACTAAAAGAGAAAAAAAAAAAGTCTACAGCTGAAGTGCTGGGGTTTTAACTCCCAGCCCTGAATCAGGGTTCACATATGGATGATGTCTACAACCAGGCAGGAAAGACCTTCCTGATTGGTTTTCACCCAGGTCCTGGCCAGCCTTGGGTGGGAACCAATGGGGAGATCACCACCAGGTGCCTGAACTTCAGCATTAACATCAGGTGCTCTGCCTCCAAGTTAACAGCATAAAAGCTGCCTCTACTTGCAGGGGGTTGGAGAGAGCTTATTTATGTAGTGAATGCACTGTGTAGGATTTCTAGTTACTGGAATGACCCTCAGCTGTCCACTGTGGGCAGAGCTCCACGCAACAGCGGGGCATCACTACAGCTGAGAGCAGAGGAAGGAAGGTATGCTTAATAATGGCACCATTCTTTGGTCATGGCCACACAATTGGAGTTGGACTGGTCACCTGGGTCTTTGGTCGATTCGCTCCTGTCTCCATGGCATCTTGCACTGTGTGTGATTTATAAACCTTTCCATTCCTCCAGCGGCTGGCCACCTCAGATCCCTTGTATATGATTTAAGACTGGAGGGAGGGATCTGGCTTGTGTGCAGTCTCTTAATGATAATATTCTTCCTATTGGGCTATGCAGTCAGCAAAAGAATAACATATACAGCATATTTAGTGTGTATGTGGCAAAGTTACCTGCAACAAATTTCTGTAGTATGTTATGCTTCTGAGTGCAGCATGTAAAGCCAGTGTATATCCATTGCTGTTATTCCATGTGCTCTGGACTCTTTCCTCCTCATTGTTGCTGGCCCATTGTTGCTGCAAACCTTTTATTTGAAGAGGAGGAAGAAGAGGAGTTCATGACTGTACCTGTGTGGAGTACTGGTGTTTGAACTCTGTAATTTTCCCTGTGTCATCATTTTTGCCTTTGATGGTGGAGTGTCTTAGGTTTCTTCCATTTGCTTGAGGTTCTGACATGGTCTCTTCTTAAATCAAGCTTGAAGGGAAATTGATTGAAAAGAAAACACCATTATGGGAAAACAATTTATTCCCTTCCTCTGGACAGAAGGCAGAGTTTTGTCTATACTGTAGAATAAATATTAGTTGGCTGTTTACTTTTAAGGAGTTGAAGCTACTCATTCCCCTATGATGGCTTTGGTCATTATTTGAAATGGGATTTTTCTTCTACTCTGTACAGTCATTTCATGTCAAGACCTCTCAGTAGGCCCTATGCCCTGCTGAATACCCACTTATTTTTTAATCTTGCATGTGCATACACAAAAATGCACATGCATGTATGTGCATACCTATGTGTGGGAAACCAGTTTCCAGACTCTTTTTTTTGGCTGCTTGATTCCTCTTTATTTGCCCATAACTGGTGCAGCAGTGAGGTTTCTGCAGAAGCATAGACTTACCTCTTGGTATCCTCTAGTGCCTGCTCCTGTGTTTGGCTCCTGGAGCAGTCCTCTTTGGGTAGACAGCACCCAGTGTTGTTACTGTTCCTCAGAAATGATCACTTTAATGTCTCTGGGATTTTTTTAAGTTTTATTTTATAAGGCTAAGACCTGGTGCTGAGGGAGGCTGTTGATCACTGTAGAAAACTTGCTTCATCACAGAGTAGCTCTGGAAAAATGCTACCATTGAAAGAAATGCTCAAGTTCTCAGCCATGCTCTTGGTCAAGGCTAGTAACCATGGCAAATTTGTGTTTTAAATGTGATTGCATGAGTCCTCATACAGGGCATTGGAGGCTAGATACTACCACGGCGAGTGCTTGGCAAAAGAATTATGTACAGATTGCACAGCTCTACAATTTTGTCAATAAAAGCCCATTGTGATCAGATCAGGAGCCCTAGAAACAAGATCACAAAATGAAAAAATGGCAACTTCAAGGACATTAGGCACCTACTTTGCTTGTAGTATGACAGGTAGGTGACCCAGGTGGGTCCTGTCCCTGGGGCTGAGGAAAGGACGCTTGGTAAACTGAGGGTAGATGGAGGGGCTGAGGAGTGGGACTAGGAGACAGTGCTCTCCTCAAGGAGGTGCTTGGAGAGTGGCAGCATGGCTTCTCTGCCAGGGGCAGGAGGATAAAGTTCAGAGCACCAGGCTGAAAAGCTAGGCTGCCTTTATCAGAATAGGGTAGCAATTTGCCCTGTCTTCTGCACGTTTCACACAAAGGTGCGGCTGCATGAGACAGATACATGAAGGGAACTTGGAAATACTTGTTAAGTAGGCAGGAATTGTCAGGAATACCTTCTTCATACTGTAGGAGAGTTTTGAAGGGACCAGTGTACTTGGGGCCCAAACAGAGTTCACAGTGTTGAATGCCCATGTATTAACAGCTCTGCAAGCCCAGTGTGTTTTCCATCTTCCTCCCTCTGTCTGAGCAGTGACTCTGTAAGCTGTGTATCTTGGAGTGTTTCTGCCTAGTGGCTCTGCTGTAATTCTCTTAACTGTTTGCAGAGTATCATCGTTAATTTCTATGTAAATTTGCTCAGGGTAGCAATGGAGCAGCTTTCTGTTGACAAAGGAAGGAAAGTATTAATAGCAGAGAGTCTGCTTAAGTCCTTTGGAGGAAGCTTAAGTGGCATCTTGAAGGTCATGGGAAAATCCAGTTACTGTAATGTGGCTAAGGGGAGCCCTTTCTGCAATATCCTGCTTGACTTGGTGCTGCTGTTTATCAGGGAGGTCTTCAACTCTGCCAGCTTTGCGTGATCACTAGGGTGAACTTTTCAGTCTGCCATGATACTTCAGAATAGCGATGAGCTTCAATGGGAGGGAATTAAAAAAAAAAAAAAAAAAAAAAAAAATTGATGGAGTTTGAACTTTTTGCTTCCTGAAATTAATTTTGGGGATAAATACTGGTAGGACTCATTGTAAACAGAACTTTCAGTGGCAGGAGGATGGTTTCAGCCATGACCTTGAACCCTGAATCTCCTCAGAGCAAATGGAGTGCCTGACTTGCTTCAAGTGTGAAATTGCACTAGAAAAGAAATAAACATTTATGTATTCTACTACATAATCTCTGATTTTGCACATCACCTAGCAATAGCATGCATGTGCTGGTCTTCTGTCTTACTTTTGGCTGAAAATCTGGATTATTTTTATTTGCTTCTGTAAATTTGTTTTTATTTTTGCCTTCTTTTACTCCTGGGTGTACCTTATCAGGCTGTCTTTGGAAAAATCACAAAAAAAATAAATAAATCTGAAGATATAAAGGTCTCTATAGTAGATTTGAAGGCTGAGTAAGCTAGAAAGTAAACAAACTGAAACAAAAAATTATTTTAAATGTGTTGGAATATGGAGGTTCATAAATTTGGTCTGATTTTTTTTTTCTTCTTTGTCCCAGTGTGGGTGACCTTCTTGGACTTATTTCCCCCTGGAAGGCAACTACTAGATATTCAGGCATTACCACATGTATAGAGAACTATAATAAATTGCACAGGAAATTGTTATATTTTTTTCCTCTCCCAGTGCCAAATCATTAATAAGCAGATGAGAAAACACCTTTAAGGAGACGCTTGGGTCCTAGTGGAACCCTAAGGTATCCGTACGTAACATTCCAGTTGCTGCTTCAGCCACATCTGAGTGAAACGTGCTCAGATGCATACAAGTGCACAGAAGATAGGTCAGGAAATGGCAAAGAATTTTTAATTCAAATTACTACTTTCTTATCGGGTCTTTTTTTTTTGTCACTCTCGGATTCTTCTCTCAGTATTAGGGTCCCTATGTAGTACATATCATATGAATGTATATGACAGCATGACTTAATGTCCTTAGGAACTACCAGTCAAATAAAGGAAAACAGCAGTAGAAGTACAACAAATGGGGAAAAAAAAGGAGAGGAAAAAAAAGAAGTCATAAGTACATATGTAGAGATAAACAATGTGGACAAATGGAAAATTCCAAATTGATTGTGATTATTTATTATGTGCTTGATAAAACAAGATAATGAATCTGAATTTTGTCCAGACGCCGAAACAGGCATTCGAATGACCAGTAAAACTAACAAGCAAAATTTTTCCTTGAAAAGTTTGAAAAACTCCCAACATCTTCCG
>NW_008624271.1:0-10202 GCF_000691845.1 Merops nubicus | reverse complement strand
CCCAAGATGTAGGTCAAACTATGTGTAGAAGACAGAAAGCCAGTGTCTCTGCTGAGCACACTCACCAAAATGCAGCCACAGCCTCAGCTTTGCAGTGATACTAACATAGCACTGCGCTTCGGGGATATAGTTAACTCAATTAGCTTAACAAAAGAAAACGCACAATAAGTGAAATGTCTGTGTTCTAATTCAGTGTAAAGCAAATAAATGATCGTTTATTTAACTGGTTAAATAATTCATGCAAAGGCATTTTTAAACTGATAACGTAACGAAGAGAAAATAATCAATTGAACTATCGGTTTACCTCTTTCAACTCATATCAGAGTCCATAAAAGTGCAAACACACAACTCAGCTGAGCAAATATTTTCTTGGAGATGTATGGTCTGGCTAGGAGAAAATTAGAACTGAACTATACCTTGACTAAAAAAAATACCTAGAAAAATTACAAAGAAAAATCCAAACCCAGAATTGATTCCTTAATTACATGTAATTTTATTGTCAATGTTTTTTTGCCTTTTTTGTTTGAGTTTGGGTTTTTGGGTTTGTAGGTTTTGTGGTTTTTTTTGTTTGGTTGGTTTTTTGTGTGTTTTTTTTGGTGGTGGTGGTTTTGTTTTGTTGGGGTTTTTTTGGTTTATTCTGATGTCATTTCTAATCTCATGACTGCGTACATGTCAAAGGAGAAGGATTCTTAGTTCATCTTGCATGAACTAGGAGGTACCTTAAATTTTCTCAAGCAGGCTACTTCATTATGTTTTGATCCAATTTCACAGAATGGAGAAGGGCTCTGATGACACTTGGAAAGAGTTTTGAATTATCTTGCTGATGTGCATGTTACCACAATCCTAATTTGACAGAGATTGTTGTGCTCAGCTGTGTGTCAGAGTCTGAATTACTGCCAACAGTTAATGAAGATTCTGCTCCAGCTCCCATGGCATGCACGTTTTTTTGAAGACGTGGATGGGATCACAACCTTCAAAAGTTCACCTTACGCATTACTGTTAAAAACCCACACACACAAGTGGCCATGACTTCTGCAAATTGTAATACCTCTCAGCAGTACATTCCTCACAAGCCTAATGATGCGTAAGGAGGCAGTGCTGACCCCATCTGTAGATTAAGATAGTCATGATTGGGTTTTGGCTTTCCTGTTCTATCATTATTATTGCTGCAGATTTGCATGACCAGAGTTTCAAAGCATTTCTTTCACTAGGGGTCATGTCTTGATTTCTGAGAAAAGGGGGGAAAAGGGTATATCTTATTTCACAACTATTAATAGTGAATGTTAAGGCAGGTCTATCCTAAACGTCTCAATTTTTACATGGTAATTCTGATTCCAAACAGGTGGACCAACATAACAGATGTATATGCCTTTTACCTCAGTTCATTGAAGTGCTGCCAAAATTGTGGTTTAATTGTACTAGCAACCATGCTTTTGCTAATGACAGGCTGCAATTATGATCTCATATCTTGACGGTGAACTGAATGATATCCCTTGTATGTACAGACAGGGCTAAATTTAATCCCTGTAGTGTCACAGTAGGCATGGTTTGGATCCCCATCTTTGTGTCCTATGGTACCCTTCTTCAGAGGCTGAATAAGCTTTAAATGCTTATACTAATATTTATTGTCATGCAGGGCAATACCAATACCTAGCTAGTACAAAATAGGGCACATTAGAAATCCCAGATGTTACACTGGTGGATAAACCAGTGACTGTACGCAGGACTGTAGGGGAGGTGCTTGTAATGTGCCTTTAAAATGCATCTGAAATTTGATTCCACAGCTCTGTGACACATCCCCAACATTGCTTCCCTTCTCAGCATGTAAATGTAATAAGGAGCCTGAAATGTGGAAAATAAGAAGGTAGATTAAGAGAGCAGGGCATGTATTAGTGTTTAGTGTAAAATAAAAAGAACCTAAGGGAATTTTACCTGCAAAGCAGTAAAGGGATCCCATAAAGAGAGAGTGGGTTACAAGGGAGAAAGTAAAACATGAGCTCTTCTTGAACAAGGAATTCAGGTTCAGTATTAGTGAAAACTATTTCCTTTTCAGAATATTGAGACTGCAAAAGAAGGCATTTAGTATAATTATAATAAATAGGAATATTTTTAGATGATCCAGTAATAGAGTTGTAATTGCAGATAAGGGGCGCAAATAAAGCAAAGCAGAAAGGGGAAGATGGGAGAAAAAGCAAACCAAATGGAAAGAACCTTGGTCATTAGGAAAGTGAAGCCACAACGCAAAACGAGACAGAGATCGAGCAGTAGTTCAAAGTCCCAGTGTTACGCACCGTAGAATGATTTCTTCAAACCATCGTTGTGGTGGCCAGGAAAGTTCAAGGAGACATACTTGTAGGTGGTAGCTCACTGAGAGTGGTAACAGGGAGTAGCCCTAGTGCTGCCTTTAACTATAGCAGAAAGGAGAGCTTTAGCAGAAGGGTGCTAGGGTGCCCTGCCCTGCCTGGACTGCAGGTTTCTACCTTTGGGTTCTTCGTGGCAGACAAGCAGCCTGGATTTGGCTGCAGCTCTGAAGCAAGAGGCTAGCTGGTGAGGGGTGGTGGCCCTTTCCACAGATACCTACCTTCCCACCAGGGATCACTGCTGCTACTGTCACTGCAGTGCCTTCATGGGATGGGAGGGGACAAGGGTGGCATGCTCAAGCTCTTGCGCTGACTCAGCATTCCCAATCCACTTTATTTTGCCTTTCAAGTTTCAGTTTTGACAGTTCTGCTGAGAAATCTTGTGGTAATTTAAGTAGGGAGAGGAAAGGATTATAAGTAAATTTTGCTGCAGCCATGTTGCATGAGAAGTTTGCTTTTGAAGAAAAAAAAGTGATCTCTTTTTCAACTTTTGAAAACTTCTATCCTTCTTTTGCAGCTGCCCTTTTTCCACTTCTTCACTCCTATTCCAACTCCTTTTAGTTGTTCCTTCTTGCCTCCTTTGTCAGCTTCTGTATTTCTAACATTTTTTTACCTTCCTTTTTTTTTTCCCCTCTTCAATATATTGGTTTTTTTCTTTCACCTCCTTCCCCCAGTTCCTTTCCTCCATGCAGTAAGTGATATTTTTAACATTTCTCAGTACTGCTTGGACTGTGAAGATTGAGGACTTGCTAGCAATAGGTAATCACGTGCTAAACTGCAAGTCAGCCTGCATGTAGCTGTTGTGCTGATGAAACTTGAGTAACAGGTTGATTAGTAAGAAACAGTCCTTTTTCGTAACAAAATAAGGGTATTTATTCTAACAGAACATCCCTCAAACAGCACCAGTCGAAAGCATAAAACTCATGCTGCTCTGCACTGTCTGCCTGGATCCTCACTCTAGTGGTGTCCATCAGGACCTACCTAGCTATTCATTGAAACACTGTTGTAGAAGGGTAGTTTAACTTCACTAACAGGTTGCATGGGAAAATCACTCTGATATAGATAGCAAATGGACCTGGAGACAAGTGAAAATACAGCAGATATGTCAGTGAACAGACAAAAGGTTATGGCTGATTTTTTCCAAGTTCTTTTTCAAGCTCTGCTGTTAATATGTTGTGCTTCAGTTCTCCCATTTGTGAAATTTCAGATTTTTTTTTTTTTCTTGGAAGGCTTTTCAAGCACTTGTGAGGGTCTTGAGTGAAAATCTGAAACGTGCAAAGGAGTTTAGTTTGTATCTCACCAAGTTGCCAAGCAGATGGCCTCCATTTCTTTCCACTCACTTCCCAGTGAGGTGAAGGGAAGTGTTTCCCTAAAGTTTGGGAGTGTCCTTAAATTGGCGTTTGACCCTTTCCAAAGCACATGCTGAGGGTGGGCTCTCCTAGAAATAGCACTGCCTATTCCAGGTTTATTCTCATCTGGTCCTTTTCTGCTTAGGTATTGCTGTGCTGATCAGTAAACGGACCTGCTGTTATCTACTGAAGTTGAAACTTTAGGACTTGAGAAAGGAGATGTCCCAGTTTGTAAATAATTAGGTTTACCTTTGCTACCCCGTGTGTCAGTTAGATGCAGTCTGGACAGCAGAACAGCAAGAGCCTTGTACATATGCTAGTCTAACACTTAAAACATAGTTTTAATCTCATCTCAACCAGTTGGATTTTGAATAACAAGGTTTTCCTTTAAACTTGCAGAAATTCTCCCTGCAGCCCTGTCCAAAGAACAGCTCTGTATCATAGGGAGCCTCTTCATCTTTTTTTTTGTCTTGTCTGTTCAGTATGTCAAAGACTTCTGTTCCCATCAAGCCTTGTTTGGTTTTGTTTTGTTTGAGGCTCTATATCTGATAGGTTGAGCAGAGCCATAGGTGATGGAAGTGATGAAGGGGAGCAGACCTGTATATAGGGTTTATATTGATGGCCCAGTGGAAAGTATCTTGAATGTTTGATTTCATCCTCCTCTTGACTGTGCTGTGAAACTGAGTCTGTCATTAAGTGTATGTGGCACCAGACATCCTAGCAGGGGAGGACTGATGCTGGCAGTCACAGTGCCCTCTCTGACACCTAGCCAGGCTAACTCCAAGCTCCCTGCAATGGGGCCATGGTCCTGGCTGTGCCTCATGTGCAAAGTAGCTGAGGCAGTCCATTGCTTGTTCCCAGCAGGCCTGGCAGTCTCCTCACTGTCAACCTGCTTCTTGTCACCCCTATTGCCTGCCTTAAAGCCAAATCCATCAGTCAAAAATTGTTTAAAAAAGAGGATCTTCATCAAGTTATGGAAAGACATTGAGAATACACTTTTGCTTTTGTCCTGCTTCTACAAGAAGTCTATTTGTGTTGTTAATCATTTTAATATTCCTTACAGCTGTTCAAATTGGTTTAGGTACCTAGAGAAATTTATTTTTGTTTCTCTAATCATTGTAAGAGAAGTAAAGGAAGAAAATGAACTAACCTATTTTCTAATACTCTTGCTGTTCAGTACTGGGTTTGCTTTTGATTGTAGTTTATCCTTCACTCCAGCATCAGGTTCTGATGTTTCTATTCAAATCAGCTGTGAGTGCTTACAGAGAACTGTCTAACTGGCATGGACTGGAGGCTCAAGCCTTTTGGGAATGCTCAAGCCATCTTCCAGCAATCTGATTTCTTACCTCTATAGGTAGGAAACTGAGGACAGATTATGGCATGGTGTCTCAGCCCCGCAATATCTAATGCTTCTTTGCTGCAGTTACTGTGTAAAATCAGTTTACATTTTACTAAAATAATTGATAATAACCTCATTGCTAAATTTACCTGTCATTCTCATGAGAATTCTTCTATTAGATTTTTGCACCTAATTGTTTTGAGCTGGGTGTTTGAGTTCTGACAAGAGTCTGGATTAATAAAAGAGAAGATTGCTGTGCTCTCATGCGGGACTGGAGTATTTGTGGATGTTGCAGGTCACATCCCAGCTGCAGTGGAAGTGTGGTGGGGGACCATCACAAGGATAACAGAGCTTTGCAAGCAATGCAAAGTTGTTACAAAGGAAGCTTGTTCTTCATTCTCATCGTTTGTGTGTAATGCAATTACCAGATTTCTTCTACTAGATATTGGAATGACTTCTATGGAAAAATCTGAATCCCACACGTCCCTCCCCTTAGCAACATTTCAGGTCCTTCAGCTCCCTCCCTCTAATCCCATCATGCTATAGAGAGGCCCAGATGTCCATGCTAAAGGCTGTAAATTTTCTTTTGTCTTTCTTTTTAACCTGTCTCAAGATTTATTAATCTCTCAGAGGAGGCATGTGCGCCTCTTATTAGCATCCAGGATTGTAAAGACTAAGTTCTCAGTAATGTAGTCTAAATGAAATCTGAAGGGGTTGGCACACAGCCTCATCTCTTGCTCTCTGTCTTCCACCCTCATTTGCTTTATATATAAAATAAAAATGTCAACTGACTCAGAGAAAAACTGTGATCGCCTTTTCTTGCATCTCTATAAAAGCTACCTTGATTATTCATCAGGGCACACTGAACAGAGGAAGAGAAGTGATGACATGTCACTCATGTGAAAGCACCTAGCACATTCCCTTTGAAGTTAACATTGAATCAAAGTCACCATCAGCCCTGGAGCTTACAGTCAGCTTTTAACTCTAAAAAATATTTTTAAAAGGTAGCATGTATTGATGACAAGAAGGAGGGGGCAAGCACTGTATTGGCAAACAAGAGGGAGGATTTGATAACTCAGGTGGGGTAGCTAGGCTCATGGGAACATAGGAAGTTTATTGCCTTTCATTGTCTTGATTTTTGGCTGATTTCTTATAACATTAGTTACAGCATTGGGGTTCTTATATTTATTACTGCCAGTTCGAAATAAAAACAGAAAGACAACTCAGAACATAATCTGTTACTTTAGATAGCTAGAGTGATACTGATTATGTCTATCTCATTTCTGATTTCTGTTGGCTCAAACAGCATCTTACCTATTCATCACCTTTAAAAAAAAGAAAAAAATTAAGTCCCCTGTGATAAAGTCACAACACAGCCCCACTCTATCAAACTCAGCACTGCTAAAGCTCTCCATTCATCAGACACCCAAATATCACTGTGCAAACATCGTGACACTACAAGTCACTCATAGCACAAGAATGCTGTTAGCCTTTCCCCAACTTATATAGTGTATTGCCTCTCCTTCTTCTGGCACAGAAATAGGATAACCAGCCTTTAGCTACTGAAGTTGACGCCAACAAATTTTTGGCAATTTCCTTTCATGGTTATCATTATGCTTCCTGCTGTAATCAAAGAGAACTTTGCAATGAGTAGTTATCAGGTAGTGGAAAAATGTGGGTGGATTTTTAGCATCACAGCTCTGGGAGGAAGATGAAATTACTCACATATGTATACAGCGTGCAAAATGGGAAAAGGAAGTAGTGATGATTGCCAGTAGTGAAGGTGCTGAACCTGCTTTAAAATTACTGAGGTTTCTTGGATGTGGCTGTTGTTTCCTTTTGAAAAACAGCGATAAATTCTTCAGTATAGTATCACTGCTTGAGAATTTTAAAATCTCACTCTTGGATATTGCATTTGCTGCTCAGTATAAAAAGCCATTAGTAAATACTTTTTGAAGTTAAAGCGCTGAGTGTGTCTGCCTCTGTATGTGGGGTCAGATTACTTCTTTCTTGTAGATATTTGTAAAACTGTTTTTCTATTTTGTAGGTTTCATAGACTTTAATGTGAGCATGTAATCACGCAGTCATTTATCTTAGAAAGCTATTTATGAACAGTGATTTAGCACTTGCTACTTATCACTCCCTCATTTAAAAAGTCTTATTCCCCTAGTCAGGAACTGGAAACAATACTGTGCTACCACTCGCGCGTTGTGAATAGGGAATAATTGAAGTGAGGAGCTTGCAAGTGTTCTGGAGGCGGAAATGTGCTCAAAAGAACTATTTGGCGGATGTTTCTGAATAACAAATCCATTCACAGAAATCTAGTTCAGTTTATGAAGAATAAAAAGGGGCCAAAAAAGCGTGGATCTTTATTCTCGGTGATTTATTAATCTAGCTATAACCGTTATTGTTATTTTATACATAGTACTGATTATAGAAGGCTTAGCAAAAGTGAGTTAGAAATGCCACCTGCAGTAGGGAACATACAACCTGTGTTGGTCATAAGAAAGAGTATATGGCAAGGCAGAGCCGTGCTGCTGCCTCTTTCTACGTGTGCGTCAGAACCTTGTCATTTGTACTAGTAAGGAACCCTCTGGTTTCATCTAGGTGAGTATCCCAAGAACAGAGTTGAGCTATGAAATGGCAGTACCCTTTCCTAACCATTTAGCCCTCACTCAGAAGGACTGGGAAGGCTGAGGTTTGAAATTTAGTTACGATAAATACACAGCTGTGTAGATGCCTTCGGCAGTGTTTGCTTTCTGTTTACATATTGACAATGGAGAATAGATCCAAAACCCCTTGAATCTGAATTTAGTAGTAAGGATGCAGAAGCTTGGATTCATCCTTACCACAGATGAACCTGCGTCACTCAAAATACTTGTCTCCAAAACCTGCTCCACTGGTTTTCAAGAGCTGTCTAGTTTGATCTATGCTATATATATGTAAAGGATTATTTTCATTGTGCTTTGGTGCTTCACCACAAGGAGCAAAAGTCACAGAGGTAACTGCAAAAATAATGTCTTTTGTAATAGTCTTAATAAAGAGCTTTCTCCTACCTTGCAAACCTCTTTGAAGGATCTGTTTTATTCAATTTGGAAAATTAATCTGTTATTTATCCCAAATCTGACACACATTCTACATAGTTAAATTCTATTCTTTGTGGCAACTTTTGAAATTTTTTAGTCAGGTTGTACTTTGGGTGCCTTTGTAACTGTGACAGTGGTAACAGTGTGAGCTGAGAGCTTAGAAGGGTTGAGGCAGGATGGGTTTTCAAAAGAAAAGCCTATTTTCCAGAAGCTGCCATTACATTGCATATGGAGGAAAACCAACTAATCTGTTAGTTGAGAAGACTACTTTGGCTTGTGAAATTAATGTAAAGCCTCACCAGTTGTCTCGGAGTGCATTTTTCATTTAGAAACTTAATGAGTATAATTGTTTCCATCACTAACAAATTTGCCAAAGAAAAAGGTATAACGCTGATTAGATCAGGTAACTGGATTAATTATATTCATTAAGGATTCTTGGAAGATTAGCCATATATTCTAGAAGGTAAGTGGTTGTGGATAAAACCTTGGGGGATGCCTGTTCCCAAATTCTCATATGTTTTGGTACTGTGAGTCGTGTCCAGTCTCTGTGACCTGAGAATGGGTATTTTCTGTCAACACCTACGGGAGTGATAGAAGAATAACTGGGGTAAGGAGAGAAGAGGAAAAAAAAGATTTCCACCCCTGGGCCAGGCGAGGGAGGTGAGGGGGTGGGATAAGGGGTGCGGGAGTGGAGGAAGAACTTACTTCATGGAGCAGAGCTTGGCATTAGTCCTTAAACAGATGGCTGTGGTGCTAGGACTGCAGGCACCAGCAAGTCAAAGTAGAGCGGACAGAGAATATTTGTTTTGTACGTGTGCATGATAAGTGGGAGCAGTCACATCTCTTGTTCTTTTTATAATGTGAGTCATGACAAAATTACTTTAGCTTTCAGGAATTTGAAAGAGAATGAGGAGAAGAAAACACTTGGCATCTGCAATTTAATGCTTTTAACTAGAGAAAGGGAGCTAAGCTAATACTCAAGTGTTTCACGTGTTGCAGGCAGGCACTAATGTACCCAGAGGGTAGTTAAAGACTCCTTAGAGAAACCTCACAGACACCTCATTCTTGCCTCATCACGACAGCCTCGCTTCCCACAGTTAGAAAGAAAAAAGAAAGAAAGAAAGAAAGAAAAGACACCCTGAGTTGCCAGTAAGGTGGGAGATGTGTGGATCATTTTTCAGTTCTGCTATTCTCAATAGTTCCACTGTGTCTTCTCTTTAGATGGGTCCTCACATGTTTGAGTCATTACCTAATAATTTTCTTTATGTAGTGACACCTCAGGTACAATTTCTTTCAGGTCAAAAGAAAGCCAGGGTGAGTTCCCAGCTGTTACTATCTTACAAAAAAACACAACCCTTCAATACAGCATAATGTGAGCAATGTGACCAATGTGAGGCTCAGGGACAGCCTTGGCTGCAGCAACCATGAAGCAGTTGAATTTAAGATCCTCAGGGCAGCTAGAAGAATGTATTCTAAGCTTACGACCCTGGACTTTGGGCGTGCAGACTTTGATCGCTTCAGGGATCTGCTGGCCAAAGTCTTGTGGGATGAAGCCCTAGAGGGAAGAGGGGCCCAAGACAGCTGGTCAGTATTCAAGGAGCACCTCCTCTGTGTCCAGGAGCAATGTATACCAACAAAGAGGAAAGCAGGAAAGAATGCTAGGAGGTCTGCCTGGATGAGCAAGGAGCTCCTGGACACGCTATCATGCAAAAGGAAGCTATACAAGGAATGGAAGACAGGACAGCTAGAATGGGGGGTATATAAGGAAGCTGCCCGAGCAGTAAGAGATCTGGTCAGGAAAGCCAAGGTACAGTTTGAGTTGAATCTAGCTAGGGAGGTCAAAGGGAACATCAAGAATTTCTACAGGTATATTAATGGTAAAGAGAAGACTAGGGAAGGTGTGGGCCCCCTCAGGAGGGAAACAGGTGAAATGATCTCCAGTGACCGAGAGAAGGCTGAGGTTCGCAACGACTTCTTCAGCTCAGTCTTCACTGCAAAGCCCCCCAGCCACACTCCTGGAGTCAGGGAGGAGAGTGACACAGAATGGAAGGGAGAACCACCCACCATA
>NW_008624270.1:1775-2283 GCF_000691845.1 Merops nubicus | reverse complement strand
TCCCAAGCCGTGGAGATGTGGGGTGAGGGACACGGGGCAGTGGGGACCTGGCAGGGCTGGGGGATGGTTGGACTCCATGACCTCCAAGTTCTCTTCCAACCAAAACAATTCTACGTTTTTTGCCTCACAATAAACAGACTTTTGCCAGGCTGACGCTGCCACAGGAGTGTGACAGGACACACGAGGCATCTCCAACCTGGATGGGGGCCACCAAATTGTCCCTGGGCTCACCCTTGGTGCCCCACACCGCGGCGGGGACCAGAGCCGGGCGGGAGGAGCCACGCTCCACCTTCAGCCAGCCCCAGCTGGACACCCAGCCATCCCCCAGCTGCCCCCCTTGGGCAGGACACCCTGCTGGGGTCCCTCCAGGCCAGGACCCCCCCCTGGGACCCACCTTGCCGATGACATCGTTGCGGCTCAGCCTGTCCTTGTCCATGACGGTGATGACGATGGTCGTCTCACGCAGCCGCTCCGTGGGGATGTCGAAGGCGAAGGACTCGTTGAAGAC
>NW_008624270.1:0-1759 GCF_000691845.1 Merops nubicus | reverse complement strand
CGATGGTCGTCTCCCGCAGCCGCTCCGTGGGGATGTCAAAGGCGAAGGACTCGTTGAAGACGGGGTTCAGGCACCTCTTCATGACCACCGTCTTCTTCTTCTCCACCCGTTTGTCCTTGTACATCAGCCACACCTTCACGTAGGGGTCTGGGAGGGGGAGAGGGAGCTCAGCGCCCGGCTGGGCTTCGAGGGGAGGTGATGCCCAGAGCGGCAGGGGGGCGAGGGGAGGTGATGCCCAGAGCGGCAGGAGCCCCGGGTGGTACCTGACGTGCCCCCGATGTCCATGGCTTTGAGGTTGCGGGCTTTGATGATGTTCACCACGATGGAGTTGGCCGAGGGGTTGTAGCACAGAGACAGCAGCAGCTCCCCGCGGCTTCCCTGTGGGACCCGTGGAGGTGCTTAGGTGGGTGCCCAAAAACACCCCCTCCTCTCCCTGGCACCCAAAGCGCCCCCCCAAAAGCTGGGCTGGCACCTCCCAGCGCTGCCCCAAGAGGTATTTGGGGGTTGCATAGAAAAATAGGGCAGGAGGGAACGGGGTTGTCCCCAGTGGGATGTTTTCTGGTCTTGCTGGAGGCAGAAGAAAAAGAGGACTTTCGTTTTAAATCTGTTTTGACCCAAAATGAGGCACTTTGGACTACTTAGCGCCTTCAATATCAAGATATTTAAATATAAAGACAGGCTTTAATATCAAGATTTGGGAAGAGAAACCTCCCCAGCAGATGACAGACTTTCCCACCAAGCAGAAAACGTCCCCATCGAGGGGGACAAGAGGGTGGTGGCCCCACGGGGGGACACCTCAGGGACAGGGTTCGCCCTCGAGGACCATCCCCAGAGGGTGGGGAGGGGACCAGGTCCTTACGCTGCCATCGCTGCAGGGCTTCAGGTCCTTCCAGAAGGTCTGCATCTGGGTGAGGTCCACCTTGTTGAGGGGGATGGAGACCTCCCCGATGGGGTCGTTGCGGCTGAAGCGGTCGTAGTCCAGGACCTGGAGGTACAGCACCCGCTGCACCACCTTCTCGTAGGGGAACCCTGTGCCAGAGATAGAGGGCATGAGGAGCTCTGCTGGCCGTGCCAAGCAGTGCCAGTGCCACCTTGCCTTGCCCAGGTCGATGGGGAGATGTTGGCACCAGGCAGATGACAGCACGGGGACACCTCGTGTGACTTTGGGCCACCACCATTTTTCCCCCCCCGTGTGCCTGCTGGGAGGGAAAGGAGCTTCAAGCAAACACCTCCAACCTGACCTTCACACCTTGGCCAACCCACCTCATCACTGCTGGCCACCATGCTGGCACCTCGAGCTGAGCTCATCCAGCTCAGGAGAGAGGCCAGAGGATCCCACAACCACCCCGACCCCATCCCACCCCTACCTTCGAAGAGGAAGGTCTCGTTCCAATGCGGGTTGAGGTTCTTCCTCTTCACCTTGGTCTCCAGCTTGTGCTTCTTGTCGGGGAGCAGGTAGATCTTGACAAAGGGGTCGCTGGTGCCACTGAAGTCCTTGGCTGGCAGCTCCTGAGCCTTCATGATCTTGACGGTGAGGGTGGACTCCTGGAAGTTGTAGCCCACGCTGAACTGGATGCGGCCCAGGTTCTCCCGGCTGATGCCATCGTGGCCCTCATCATCCTCGGAGCCCGGGGAGAGCTGTGGCAGGGAGGGGGGGAGGAAGGCAATGAGCCACTTTCCCAGTTTCCCCAGTTTCAGCACCCATGAGGAGCCCGGGGAGAGCTGTGGCAGGGAGGGGGGGAGGGAGGAAATGAGCCAA
>NW_008624269.1:2992-3199 GCF_000691845.1 Merops nubicus | reverse complement strand
TGACAAAGCCTGACAAAGAAACGAGGAACTTAGCAGGAAACATCAGCTGGTCCCTGGCTGGGCACATGCCAAAGCACTGGCACACCTTGTCCCGCTCACCAGTGAGCAGCCAGGAACCTCACCCCACGCCCAGCCCCACCAGACACCCTCATCTTCACCACCCAAGTGCCTGGGGTCTGCCCCCACCCGCACACCAGCTCCGTTCAC
>NW_008624269.1:0-2888 GCF_000691845.1 Merops nubicus | reverse complement strand
CTGCCCGCCCGAGGCTGCCCCAGAGGTCCCAGCACGGGCCCCACGGCGGCCACCGTCCTCCTCCCAGGCCACGGCTGGACGATCCCACTTCCTCTTTCCGCTGGCGGTGCCTCCCCCCCTTGCTCCGCTCCTGCCAACTTTCTCTTTCTCTTTTTTGCTCTCTCCTCTGGGTCTGGCCGGGCAGCCCCACCGCCACCCCACACCGGGCAGCAGAAACCCAGCGCCAACCCTCCGGCGGCACAGAAGTTTTTTAACAAAGCAGCCAGCCTCTTGGCTCCTTGGAGGCAGCACAAGGCCAGGAGATGGGCACGCTGGAACAGGGACCTGCTGGCATCTCCGGACAACAGCTCCGTGAACACCCAGCTGGGAGAACCGCGGGGCTGAGGAAGGTGGCTCAGGGTACCCTGCCCACCACCTCTGGCATTTGCCACTGTTTCCCTGGGTAAGCAGGGCCAGGAGCATCGCTGGCACTGATGCTGCAGGGTTTGGTGGCCGGCCCGGGGCGAAGGGAGCGTGTGGGGGTGGAGCTGTGGGCAGAGGGTGCTGCCAAGCAAAGCCACCAGCCTCGTGCCGAGCGGCCACCACGTGCTCCTGACCCACGGCCACCAAGGACCAGCTCCCTAGTGCCACAAGGGACAAGCAGCATTTACAGCTGCCATACAGTGGACAGTGGAGCAGGAGGACAAACTTTGTGCTGCAGAAATACTTTTTCACTTCTAATTAAGACTTCTTTCCCCAGCTCTGGGACCAACGGGGTGCTTGGTGCTGGGAGAGGCAGGCAGGGACGTGATGAGGCTCTGAGTGAAGCTGCAGGCAGCAAACCCTGAGGGAGGACTGCAAGGGGAAGCAGCCAGAGCATCACCCACCCTCCTCCCGTTGGCACATCCCATCCTGATGCCTCAGCACCCACCCGCTGCCGAGCTGGGAAGAAATCACCTAACCCTCCTGTTCCACCACGCACCAGGCTGCACACGCGTCCGGCGGATAAGCACCAGCCCTGTTTATCTCCCAAGGCCTGGCAGCGAGCCTGGCGCTGGGCAGAACCTCTAGGTTGTGTTTCTGTAGGCTGTGAGGCTGGGCGGTGGAGTCCCACAGCAGCTCTGGCTCCTTCTCCACCACGACCCCAGCCCCCGTGGCTCCCCGTGGGCTCTCCACGAGAGATCCAAATCACCCCAACTCATCTCTGTGCCCTCGTTGCCAACCCCGTGCTCACAACAGTCCCGTGCAGGCTGGCAGCCCTCGCCTGCAGCAGGAGCTCACAGCCTGATGGGCAGCACAGCCCTGCCCAGCCTCTGCCCTACGAGTTGTCCAACCCTGCAGCGACCACCGAGGCCATGCTCAGGCAGCACCACCCCCGTGCTGTGTCCTGAGAGCTCCCCAGGCCCAAAGCCCCAGCAAAGCTGCTGAATGTGAACGCAGCACGAGGGCTAAGGAAGAGCATCCCCGAGCCAGCGCAGAGCCGGGGTATCCCCATCCTCTGACCATAACGAGGTCACAGGCATTGGAAGAGAACCATTTCTGCAGCCCAAATGCTGCTTGTCCCTGTCCAAGGCATGATGCTAAGAGGGAGCGTTCCCACTCAGCTTTCCCCAGGAGACTGGGAATTGGCTGGAGCTAACCCAGACCCCAGGGCAGAGGGACAGACCCCTGCTGCCACAGGCTCAGCTTGCCCTGGTAATGCCACAGAGGGTCCTGCAAGGCTGTTTCGGGGCTAACATCTGTGGCCTTGGGAACACTTTGGTTCCCCTCTGACAGGAGTTTCACCTTCCTTCCTCTGGAAGTCTCCTCCTTAAGACGATCCCTCCTGGGAAAGGCACTCAGGCTCAGGATTTAGGCAACTTCTGTGCAACGGTGTCACTGGTGCAATGTCCCTGCTGTGTGATCTCAGTCACAGAGGTGAGAGAGAGGATGAAATCTCACCTCTGGTGCTCAGCTCCACGCAGCAGGAGCGGAGCTTCCCCCTCCCAGCACAGCCACAGAGCCCACAGGACACCCGGTCAGCGAAGAGCTTTAAGAACTCCCCAGGAGAGCTGGGCTGATCCCGGTGTGTGTGCCTAGGCAGGGCATCCCGGTTTGGAAAAGCTAAGAGGGAACATTCCACCTTTAAAGGGTCAATTCCTCTGCTGTTTATTTTCTTAAGTAAGCCTTTGATTTTCAGCAAGCTGCCAGAACATAACTCTGGGTCTGGAGGTGGGAGGGAAGAGGAAAGGGAAATGCAAACCCCTTTTAAAGTCTCCACGGAGCACTGAAGCCAAACAAAGCTTTTTTTTTCCTCTCTCTGTGACGATCTTGTACCAAAAAAGAGAGGAAAACAAGGAAGAAGCTACAAGAAATGTTGCAATCCAAGCCCGGGTGAAGGAAGGACGCAGGGCACGAGGAAGCTCGGGGAGCTGTGCTGGATCCCAGCTGTCCGACCGATAACAAAACTGATGTCAACAGGGCAAAATCCAAGTGCCCTGAGGAAGGCAGGAGCCAATGGAGAGCAATATTTATCAGCAAACCACAGACCACGATTTGCAAGCTGGATTTTGTACGCTGTAAGAAGAACGGCCTTCGTTGCACCGCTCCTGAGAAGCCCAACCTGGTGTTCAGAGCCGCTTGCACCCCGCTGAGAGGTGAAACCAGTCACCCTGGCAGAGGGAGAGGCTGGTTTGGTGCATGCCCAGCTCTGCACCCACTCACAGAGGCTCACGGACCAGTCGGGGCGAGTATCTGCCCCTCTCCCAGCTGCACGTACCCTCCCCGGGCACCGACGCGGACCATGCGCCCAGCACCGCCCCAAACCCTCCTCTGCGCCCGGGAAGGCGCCGGGAGCGAGCAGCATCCCGGGGCCGGGGCCTCGCCGACGCCAGGGATAATCCCATTTCCCTGGAAATGGCAAGTCGGAG
>NW_008624268.1:553-1028 GCF_000691845.1 Merops nubicus | reverse complement strand
GAGGTGCCCGCCCTGTGGGTGTTGCTGCCCGGGGCAGGGGAAATGTCACCGGTGGTGGGGGTGCTATGGGTGCCCCGACCATACAGCCAGTGCCTGCCTGGCACCTATGGGGCACCCCATGCACCCAGCATCCACACACCCAGCACCTCCACAGCACCCCGTGCATCCACATGTACCCACCCAGGACTCAGAGGGCCCCCACATACTGACAGGGGACCTCAGGTACCCACTCAGCATGCTCAGTGCCATGGCTGTGGCCTGGTGCCGTTGCCATATCAGCTGACAGCTTGGGTGCCACCACCCACTCCATGCCCTGGCCAGCAGCACCCACCCAAGACCCCCCGGAGCCCCCCTGGTACCTGCCGGCCAACGATCTCCTCCTCCAGCCGGTCCCAGCGCCGGCGGAAGTCGCCAAGCGGTGCTGGGGGGTCCCCGTGGGCTGTGCCCCCTGTGCCAGCCTGGTGCCGCCGGCTCT
>NW_008624268.1:0-300 GCF_000691845.1 Merops nubicus | reverse complement strand
ATGCCATGACAGAAGTGGGTCTGCGTTGGCACAGAAGGGCATGGCGTGGCATATCAGCACTGGGTCTGGCACACGCCTCACGGCACGGCATGGCAGAGCTGGGTCTGGTGCATGTGGCACAGTTTGGCATGGACCACCATGGCACAGGATGGCAGTGCTGGCTCTGGCATGCACTGCATGGTTTGGCACAGCCTATCTTGGCACTCAGCCTGGCATTCAGCTTGGCACAGCTTGGCCACAGAGCTCCTCCTCGTGGCAAGCAGGGAAGGCACCTTGGGGGCAGGATTTGGCTACCCCAGG
>NW_008624267.1:0-774 GCF_000691845.1 Merops nubicus | reverse complement strand
TTATTGTCATGATCTACTTAACCAATTCCAGTTATTTCCTTCATCACTAGTATTCTGCCCCAAGGAGGCAGTAACCTTCTCTACTACAGCATTTCATTCAGGTTTTTACATCCTTCTTGCTGTTTACCTACCTGCCTGTTCTCTCTGCCTTTTAATGAACCCTATGACTGAACCATGGTGTTTGGGTAATCATCTCTTTAATGCATACTTCATGGTATCCAAACAAAAATTGCCTATTTTTAATTTATACTCTTTACACACGTGCAGAAAACTGCTTGAAATTTTAATTCACTAGAACAACACAGTTGCAAGGTGTTCCAAACGCAGACCAGTGAAGTGGCAGAGTACACTATAGAGCAGTGAGATAAGCACATTACATGTGGATAAAGTGATGTAAGAGAAACAGTGAGGACCATAAAGGTTTTGAAAACTAATGTACACTGTGGAGCTTATTTTTATTAAGTTTTATTATTATTTAATACAAACTTAACTAACATGCAGGCATTGCAGTGTATTAAGGGATCGCGTTCTAAGCAAAAAGATAAAAGTAACAGACATTCCTCAAACTTTCTTCCAACACCTGCATACCACGATAGGAACAATTTGGGACTCTGAGGTATTCTGAACTTACAACAAAATTGGCACTGTGGAAAACAGGCAGAAACATACTCAACTGGTCATGCATCAATTTGCATATCTAAATCTGGAAACAATTTTGACTAAATCTTTGCTTGTTACAAATAACTTGGGGTGTCCATACTCTGAGAGTTGTGC
>NW_008624266.1:0-6679 GCF_000691845.1 Merops nubicus | reverse complement strand
GATCCCTAACCCAATCCTCATCTACCTGCCATTATGAAAATCTTAACATTTTCAGAAAGAGTTCGAACTAGTCACTTTTTAATTACTCTGATTTTTTTTTTAATGTCTGTGCACAAATTAGTTTCTCCATTAATGTCTGCTTCATATACATGTGCACACTAGGACTGAAAAAAGGATCATCTTTTGTCTTTGTTTTTAAACAAAAGTGGGGACTGTGAAGATTTGGCTATCAACATCAGAAGTATATCTGCTCATCAATGAGATAAAAAGCAGCTGCGTTTCACTTTGTAGCTTTTTTTCATTTATAGTGCTTTATAAAGGCTTTTAGCTCATGCTTTATGTTGAGTAAAATCATGTAACAGCATAAAACACCAAGTTTTCTAAAAAGTGTTATCTAAAGTGTTGTAACAATATTAAACTCATTTGTTTACATATGAAGGAAAGTGTTACAAACTAACAAAATACTAACATGATTATTTATAAGTGGTTTTATAATATTACATTTAGTAAAGGGAGCTACATTGGAAAGTGTTCAGAAAAGAGTCTCATAATTCGTGTTTTGGAGAACCTAACTAACAGATAAAGACTTGCATCAACAGTTTACTACTCAACAGACCTGTTGAGAAATTTTACACTGTACAGTTTACTAAGGACTGGGGCACACTGTATCAGAAACTGGCCTTTCAACCAAGACCAGAGGACTTTTGAAAAAATAAGTTTCTATACCTTAATTGGAAGACAATGACTTGATACAGGAAGTAATTAATTTAATTCTTTGGTAGTATACAGAAGTACAGATGAGATGATTAGAAAGGTTCTCTAGGGCTGAAAAGTCCTTGAAACATTTCTCTGCCACATAGAGCTTTGGGTTTGCTCTATGCTTCAGCAAGATATATTCTAATAAGCTATAGGACAAACTTAGTGAAAAGTGCTTAAAATATGCCTTAAAAATGCTCCTGTGGAAGCATCCTCATGCTCAGTGAAACAGCATTAAGTTTGTACTAAGTGTTCCTGAGAGTTCTACTAGAATAAGAAGAATGCAAATTTAAATAGCTAATTTGAGAAGTTAGTTGACATTTTTACGCTATGATAAAATGCATAGCTGTGCTGGTTTTGACTGACTTATATTTTGGTTTTTTTATAGCGTTATAGAAAATTACAAAATCTTTTAATGTTAAAGAATCCTCCTTTTCTAAAGGCATCTTACTGATGTAATATGACCACTAGAGATTTATTACAGAGGGGTAAACTGAGATAGGAAGAAACAGTTATCATGTAAGTTTACCAATGTTCATTTATGTTTTTTTTTTTTTTTAATTCCTAATCAGATCATGTCTTTTACTAAAGCAATCACCCTAGAACAAACAGAATAACAACAACAACTGCCAAATTTTTTTAGACTAGGAACATGTCATGCAGTGCTCTAGGATAAGCATTCAAAACAAGATCAAGGGAATATATCTACGAAATAATGTTATATGCATAAAAATATTGGATTTTTAACTGATCTGTCAGTATTTGATTGTTGTGTGCCTCCTTCCAACAATGTCTTGGTTTTACCAACTGTAATTTTTTTTTTTTTTTTTGTAAAATCTTAGCACAGTTGTGAAAGAAAAGTGAAAAGGTATGACTGACTCTAAAACCCATGACTTTATGCATACTTGCTTTTTCATTGATACATCTCATATTACAACAGATTATGAGCAAGCTGTTGTGGAATACTGACTATATGGTGTATATTTCTTTGCTAGAATTTAGTGTTTTCTGTGGCTTTGTTTTTTATTTTATATGTGTGTTTTTTTGTTTTTTTTTTTTAAAGGTACTGTAAATTCCTAATATATAGTTCCCTATTTCCAGGAAGGTATATAATTTTCTGAGAAGTTAGAAGCCTCAGCGTTACACATTAACCTTCTATGCATTCACCTAAGTATATGGCATGGCCATACATAATTCAATGGTTAAACTTCTCTGGAACTATTCTTGTTTCAGTTTGAATTAAAACTACTTCCTCATAATTATATTATCTAGTATTTCAGTAACCTTGTTTCAGTTCATTGGGCATTTTAACAGTATTTAGAATATATCCTCATGGAAGATGTATAAAATTTAGCTGAAAATATACTCACTTGTTTTCTGTTGCTCTTCAGATTTATTGAAAGTTTATATTAGGAGGTTCATGAAAGTGTGAATGGAAAAGTTTATTGTTTGGATCTTCACAGCAACTAACAAATCCTTAAATTTTTATTTCTTTATTAGACTGTAATCTGCATTCAGGATTGTTTCATTGTTTATGCTATCTAAACCTTACACAGGAGCTTACAGAACCTGTGTAAGCCCTAGTAATACATTACAGAAACAATTCTGACATCACTCTCAATAAACAGTACACATTGGGCTTCCAGGTATTTTGTCCCAACACAACATTTTTTATTTATTTGTTTTTTTCTTTGTTTGTTTGTTTATTTTAGCCACCAGAATGAACCTCAGAGGGGTAGAGGTGATTCAAGTCTTAAAAATCACAAGAACTTGGAATCTGTAAATTAAGCCCTACCAAAGGGCTCAAAACAACTTACTAAAATAAATTGGTTATTAATTTATTCCAGAGTTACTTAGAAACCAGAGGCAGTGTAAAGTTTACACAAAGGTCTATATACATGTTTACTCTTAACCAAACCCTATTGTTTTCAGAAATAACTATGTAACTTGCTGTTTGATTTAGGAGAGCCAACCAGCTTACTGGCTGTTTTAGCTTTCTCACTTGAACACCAGGGAGCATCAAGGGCATGCATGGCTCTGGAAAGCAGGATCAACCAAGAGCCACAGGGAGATGTCAGGCAGGCAGGGTAGAGTCCCCATATATTTGGCCAAGGCCAACTGAGCTGGTCCCTGGCAGTGATCAGGGTCACTGGCAGCCCCATAACCATGTGGCATGTCCACAGTGACAAGGCAGATCCTAGACCCAAGCTGGGAGATGAGCATCCGGCTCTGGAAGAGCAGTGACAAGGCCAGGCATGAGCAGAGCTGCGATGGAAGACCTTCCTCTAGCTGGTGTCAAGGACAGGAGCCTCCCCTTGAAAGGAATTGCCAAGCAAAAGCCTAATAGAGCAAGGGCTCAGCACAGCATCTCAGCAGAGACTTTTTGGAAGAGTCCTTTTCAAGACCAGACAGGTGCATTATTATTTAAGCTGGCCCTGAGCCCAGGTAACTAAACTTCCAGCACAGGAAGAAATGAACTCAAGGCCTTGATGCTGAGCTAGTATTTATCAGAGCCTTTTCTGGGGACAGTAGTTGGCAAAGTTTTCCAGTTCCACCTGCTGCTTATGTCTACATCTTGTTATACTCAAAATCTTGTCATTGGCAGAAGGGAACTCACCTCATATTATGAGACAAGAACTTATTGTAGGTTGAACTAACACTAACTGGCAAAAAAAAAAAAAATTAATGGCACAATTAAAACTCAGTTACTATTGTTCCAATTGCAAAATACAAATACAAATTTCACCTTAAGGTACTGTTCATATTTTGTTGTTCAAATTTTGCTATTCAGGTTAGCGTAAAGAAGTCTCATTAATAATAGAGTTTAAGCTGTTATATAAGCAGCCTGCCTAGCTTATTTCCAATATTACTGAGTACTTGCCTGTATACAAAACTCATGGAGCTGGAGCCTCAACACTTTCAACAATGGTCACTTGGCCACGGGATCCTTGCTAAAGCAGTGTAACACGCTCTGGGCCACAGGAAGCCTAGCCACTTCCTGGGTTTATGCATTGTTGGATCTACACTTACTAGACTATAATCTCTTCATATTTTATTTGTTTTTTATGTTACCTCATGGTGCAACAAAAACAAGACTCATCAACCTAATTTAAAATGACATGAAAACTTGCTCTGGTTGAGACCTCCTGACAATGCTTCCTTGAAGTGCTGCTAACTTTTTATTTACTTCCCCTGAAATTCCTCGTGGATTTTGCTCCTTGCAGCAGTGAAAGTAATACTAAGGGGCATATGATATTTAAGTAAAAACACTTGAGGGTTCTATGTAATTTATAGAAAATAACACTGGTATTTGCTTTAATTGCTAAACAAAAATTTTATAATAGGTGTATTTTTTTCATCAAGCACTAGCAATTTTAGTCAGTCACATTAAACAGAGTTGTACTGATTTTGGGTGAATTGGAAACTTTCATTTTTATTGTTTATTTTGCTTTCTATTGTATGAATGAACAATTAGAATTTCTATCAAATAGTGAGAACTAAATTACAGTGAAAAGTGAGATATTATCATCATCACCAAGTACTTTTATTTCCATTCAAAAAATGGTATTAGATTTGTATCAAGGATATCTCATCTTATCTTCAGAATAATAGAAATTATGTTCCTATCATATGAGAGGTTAAATTTAAAATATGCCAGTAGTCCCTGATTGGAGCTTGACTCCTTTTGTAGTGAGATATTTTGGTGAATTAAGGCTTGTATATAATTTCTTTTCATTTTCTCTTATTTATTAGATTATCAACATAGTTATATTTTAATTCTGAAAACTGATTAGAGCAGTATAATGCAATGTTGTTTGATGTTGGCTTTTTTTGCGGGTCAGTTTTTTTGTTGTTGCTGGGTTTTTTTTTGTGCTTTTGCACAAATAATTATTCCTAAAGAGGTCAGTAAACCTGGAGGTTTAATTTTCTGATACAACAGTTACTAACACAACCTCCTCTGAACTCTAATTGGGTCACCATGATTTGCACAAAGTACCGTTTGGTTTGTCTTTGTCTTTTTTAAGCTCAGCTTTGATAAGCTAAAAAAGGAGAGTTTGCCATTGATTTTCAACTGTTTTCCACCTTCTTTATTTCTGAGTATGGTATATATATAAATGCTGTGAAAAAAGTTTGTGATCTGCAAAGTTATTCAGAACTTTTAATTCTATTTATCTTCCAATGTATTCCATTCTCTTTTTGGAATGGTGTTCCATAATTGCACTTTTATTTATATTTTCCACATATGGTGAAAGACTTCCCAAATGGGAGGACTTTAAGCTTTTCAGGAAATTTCTTTTTTTTTACTATTAGCTTTTTTGTGATGTTATTTACAATCATTGAACATGTGTGTATTGTAAGATCTTTTCATTTTTATTTTAAGATACATTTATATACTTTAGCTTTTGCAGTAGCAGTAGTAGTTAGTGAGCAATGCTGTATTCATAATAACTAGGAAAGATTAATTTATCATGAAACGTCTAACCTTCTTAAAATCACTTATTTCTTTGACTTCTAGAAAGGAAAAAAATACAAGCAGCAAAATTAAAACATTTAAAAGATGGGCATCTCTGAAGTGCCTAGTTATCCATTTTTTCCATTAACAATAGCACATTCTGATATTGCAGTTTTTGATTTACAGCTTCAAATAGGCTTTGAAAAATATAATAGATGTCTTTAATTAAATCCCCAAAACTCACATTCAGGGATAAATAATAATCCATCAGCTATTTCATTCTCTAACAGGACCCAGGAGAACTTGACAGTCTTAATCACTGCAGTCATTTATACCTTCATTTTCAGCTTTGTTTCAGTTTAGGCATTTAGTGAGGTTTATCTAAATTACAGTATCTTTTTTTTATCACACTTCATAGCTGTAACACAGAAACTAATTTCAGGTGCAAAATGGAATATCTCTGAAGCACAGACATCAGTGGCATAAGCGTGCTAGAATGAAAAGTTATCTGTCACTGACTGATATTTGTCTCTGTTATGAGCTGAAACGTTCAGGAACTGTGCCTCTAGTAAAAGCAGGAGCCACCAGCAGCAGCACAGCAGAATTCTAAACATGTTAGAGAACATTCTTTTTCTTTATTGCACAGGACAGCTGTGAACTGTTAAAATAGTTTAATTAATGGAAACAAAGTTTTGAAGCACATCCCAGCATTCTTGCAGGTATGTGGAAGGTCAAAGTAAAGGCTTTCTAAAAGAAAGTCTTCCTATTTCTCACTATGCCCATTTCTACAAAACAAGAATGAATAATAAACACAGCTTAGGGGTCAGGAGTGTCAAATAAATGTGTCAAATTTTCTTCTTACCAATATATTTAAACTACGAGCATTCTTTTCACCTTGAATGAAAACTCACTAGCATAAATGTACATTTAATACCAGTTCATATAGCCATCTGTGTGAGAAACGTTAAAAGTTCTAAGGCTGAAACATTCCAGTTGTTCAAGCAGTTAGTCAATAGCACCCTCTAGAAAACTGCCTTCAGGGACAAAGGAGCAGAACGGAGCTGGTAGATCTTTAAGAACACTTTCCATAGAGCACAAGAGCTCTCAGATGATCCCTAGCTGTAAGAAACTGGACAAGGACAGCAAGAGACTAACTTGGATTAGTCAAGACTTGCTGGTCAAAATAATAGTCAAGAAGGAAATCATAGAATCATAGAATGTCTGGGCTGGAAGGGACCTCCAAAGGCCATCTAGTCCAACCCACCTGCCATAAACAGGGACATCTCCAACTAGATCAAGCTACTCAGAGCTTCATCTAGCCTGATCTTGAATGTCCCCAGGGATGGGGCCTCCACCACCTGTCTGGGCAACCTATTCCAGGGGTCTAGCACCCTCATATTTTTCCTAATGTCTAATCTAAATCTACCGTTTTCTATTTTGAAGGCATTACCCCTTGTCCTGTCACTACAA
>NW_008624265.1:4036-4251 GCF_000691845.1 Merops nubicus | reverse complement strand
AGGTTTTGCTGTTGAGTGAATTTCTCTATTTCATGACTGTATCAGCAAACTCCCCCTCAGCCTTTTTTTTTAGCGCAGCATTGTCTGGAGATCAGCACAGCTTTTGTGTGGAACAATGATCTGTCCAGAGATGGCAGGTAGTTTTGACTGGAACCCAGGTATCTGCAACCTCATCTCCTACCTACACAGTTGTTTGATGACCCCAAAGATGTTCA
>NW_008624265.1:0-4023 GCF_000691845.1 Merops nubicus | reverse complement strand
TTCCTGCTTCAACAGGACCTCAATTCATGGATGTAGCTACTTGCTATATGTGATTACTCCCAGATGTGAGCACATCTCATATGCAAGATCAGAATTTCTCTTTCCTCCTTGCTCCATGCAGGGATGGTGTGTGGATCAGGAGCTGCCTCACTGCTCCCAAGGGCTACAAGCATGGAGCAGTACAGGTCCCATGTGTGTCACAGTGAATTTGCTTAGGGGCTGGCAGGGGTTAGACAGATGTGATACAGTGATGCTGTAAAACCAGCATCTCTGACATCTCTGAACCAGGTGGGTACTGACTGGAGCCAACTGGAAACACTGGGTCTACAGCATTTTAATGAAAAAAAAAACCCTCCTATTTCACTGATGCACACATTTATCTAAAAATGGGACAAATCTATTCACAAGGAGGTGTCCTGCTGCTTTGATCCCTGGGGAAGGAGATGGGGGCTCCAGAAGTAATGATTTGTAAACCGCTTTTCTTATTGGTATCTGTAGAGATGTGAGTAGATGGGAAGAGCTCATCTACAGGAGCACCAGCCCCTTCTCCATTACAAAAAAGAAATCAAAGCAGTAATTCCGTATTAAAACAATAAAAATAAAATGAATGGCAGCTGCTCTGAAACAGAGTTGGTATTCAGGCCATATAGGGTAAGATTTTCCAAAGACAGCTTTGAATACAGTTAGCACAGCTCCCTTGCAGTGGAATTAATTATCTGGTAGGTCTTTTGCTCCAACTGCCGTAACTGTAGATCTCAGCTCTGAACAGACCCAGATGAATTCACCCCTAGAGCTGGGTCTGGCTTAGGAGGGAAAGCCCACAGATGGAAAACAACATCTAAATCTCATGTCTTGAGACCTGGCTGAGTGGATAACGGGTCCTTCCCAACCTCCCTGCAGAAAGTCCTGCTGTGTCCACTGCTTTCTATGTGGTGCCTTCTCGAGGTGTGCATGTGTGTGTATGGACATTCAGTGTTCACAGTTGCCAGAAGTGGGAAAAACTGAGATCGTCAATCTAAATTTTCTTAAATATATTGGCTCAATTCTCTTATCCTCTTTCCTCAACTAAAAGAGGAGACCATCAGTGGTGGAGGCCAGAGGGCTTTCCCAGCCCTGGCAGAAAGCAGAAGATGACATCTGAGCTATTAAAGGATAATTTATGGCTTTGCTAGTTGTGGCTTTTAATCATAAATAAGTAATAAATGTGTTTATTTCATTCATAATTTTCTTTGATATGAGGCCAGTAAGTGAAGCAGATGAATTTTTGTATATTGTAAAGAAATTCTTTCTAAGGTCTTTTTGACCCAGCTGAACATTGTAATCAAGTCTAAACAAATTCTTCCCAAAACTTTCTGGCCCATGTACTGACAGGTTATTTTTAACCCATGTATTAACCCTAATCAGTAGCATATTGTTTTAAAGCAGAATGTTTAGGCTATACTTTAACTCAAGGCTATAACGAACTGTTTGCGTAGACATTTATGTACCGAGTATGTGCTGAAAGCCGCTAACAGAGAAAGTTCATCCAAAGGACAAGTGATGAAGACCACGGAATGACCTCCGGAGGAAGTAAACGACCACCAGAGCAACTGCAGTAATAACTTTAGGACGCTGGAGGGCAGCAGAGACCGAGAAATCACAAGCTGACACAAAGGAGGAGATGTAATGATCGGGGAAAATGGCCATTTTATTGGTCAGATGTTATGGACTGGGCATGATACTAAATTGCCTAATATTAATGCTGTTTCAGAACTTTTCCATATATGCAATAGCACTAGAGTTTATCCCTAGAAAGACAGCTGTGATTGAAAATTGCAACTGCAAGAAACATCTTCCTAGACAGCTACAGACACCCTTCACATGAGAGGGTTGGTGTTGGGCACTTGTCACCTCTTTTGTCTGTGCAATGGCATTTCATTTCCAATGATGCAAATAATTTCCAAATGAGAGACTCTTAGTCAGGAGTCTACTAGGAGAGACTCTTAGCTTCTAAAAAAAAAACCCAACAAACCAAACAACCACTTCAGGGATTTCTTCTTAAACACTCAGTTGTCTCAGTTGGAAAAAACTCCTTATAGTTAAATTCTTTAGCAGCAACGGAAATATCATGGAGAAAAAAAAGAAAGCTACAATTAACATTGTGGATATTTTCTCTGAAGAGCAGTTTGTCTACAAATGGACTATCTCTCCAGTTCCTGCACAGTCCCTGTGCTATCTGCTCTCTGAGTTGTGAACATCACCCCTTCCAAAGATGAGGCTCAGATCAAAGTGTGTAGGACGTTACATGCACAGGGCTCTTCAGACATTAATTTTTTGGCAATGGCAGATTTCAGTCATATTAAAATAAGAGTAGCTGAACTTCATAACTGAAACCTTTTCAGTGGGCCTTTTGGACCATACCAGAATGACCTCTCATCCAAACTGGTCTGAACTGGAGGTTCAGGTTTTGTCTTACTCTCAACTTTTTTTCTAGGAGCTCTTTTTACAAGACTTACCTAAAGGCTAGTCTGTGCAGAGCATCCTATAATCCCCTTAAATTTCAGTCAATCTAAGTATTTTCCACAAACTGAAACATTAATTTGACATAGCTGTGACATTCACCCAAGCCAACTTTCTTTATAAACATATCTGCACATGCAAATGACCTCTCTAACAACACAGAAATTGCACAGGCAAGTCAGGCAGGGACGTTCTGTATCTGACACACCAAACAGCTTTTCCTTAGCTTTCAGAAAGGGATTGAGATTTGATAACACTTCCCACTATTGCTTAAGTCTGAAATGCTTCAGGAAGACACATGCAGAGCTGCTCAGCTTCCCCATGCCCTCCTGTAGTGGCTCCTTGTAGATGAGAAGGCATGCACTTATTGCAAAGCTCTATCTCTGCTATTGGAGATTACTTTTTCCCATCTTTTGGGCAGTGACCAACATAGATGGCTGCAATATCGCCAACATTCTTTGAAGAAAACTGAAATGTGTCTGTTGCCCCCCTAGAGGAAAGAGGGAGGAGTTTCAGTCAGTAACTTGAAGGCTGGCAGTGACTTGTCTTATATGGACATTAAGTAATTTGCACATGACTATGGAAGATAGAAGATAAGCCTTCATTTAAAGTAATTTGATTTAACCTACAATCATTCAACATAAAGTATAATTTCCATATTTAAATTTAGTATTTTCTCTGATTACAGGTGACACTTTAAATTGTTGCCACTAGGACTTTCCAGGATAAACTTGAGCTGTTCCACATACAAAATCAATTTGTCTCATTATAAATAAAGCTAAAGAATGACTAATTTCCCCTCCAACATGTATTCATTCATCCTTGACAGATACTGTATCTGTTACACATCTACAAACCACAGCTGTTTTAAATTTGCTAGTTCAGCCACCCTTCCTGAAACAGCTTGAATACAGTTTAGAGAAACAATAGGTCTCTGTCAAACCATTGGTTGGGTTCACATCCCCTGCATATCTGTTAGGTTTATCTCCTTGGAATAGTCCTTATTCCAAACTGCTTCCAAGGATAGACTGTGAATAATGCTTTGGAGAGTGGTGTCTTTAACTCCACTGTAGACATCATCAGCTTAAGGTCAGGAGAAAGTTCCTCCCGATCTTTCATGTTTCACATGAAATCTCAGCCATTCATACTGCAGTCCACATCAGCTGGTGAGATGCTATAAAAGGAACTAAAAACACCTCCAGATTCCTTCTGCTCCCCTCAGCTCAAAAACACAGTCTCCCCTGGGGCTCACCAGAAGCCCATTTGTATGTACTAATACAAAAGGACACACACACATCATCTACATTTTCCTTTACCAAATGCCTTTTTCTTATAATTTTGAAACTTGCTCTATGTCTACCCATCAGAAAAAAAACTTCCTTTCACTCCAGGTGAGAAGTCATTAGATTTTTTGGAAGAGGGATGAATCATAGAATCATTCTAGTTGGAAGAGATCTTTAAGACCATGAAGTTCAACCTTTAACCCAGCACTGCTACGTCACCACTAAACCATGTCCCTCATCT
>NW_008624264.1:0-35695 GCF_000691845.1 Merops nubicus | reverse complement strand
TGGGGCTTCGTACCGCCGAGATCAGGCGCTGTTCGGTGCCTGCCAGGCGGCGGTGGGCTGCGAGCAGAGGATTTCTCTCTAAAGCAGGAAAACGAGTTCGCTTTTAATCATGCAGGCAGTCGTGCGTGTGTGTAGACTTCAGTCACGCACAGAGGCAGATTTAGCCTGGGAGATACTGAAGAACCAGAAAAGCCCAATATCGCTCACTTAAGTTTAACAAAAGATGAGAAATTAAAGAAAGATGCTTTCGCCCTGGCCCCTCCCCCCTGTAATCGCTTGCCTCCAGCTGCAAAGATGCTCTCGCTCGAAAGGAGCTGCTGGAGCTTTAAGAGCCGCTCCCCCCCTCCTGCTGCCGATAATGGTCTGAGCCGAGCTCTGCTTCCCAAAGCAAAATTTGTAATATGCCATTTTTCCCATGGATGCTTCTCCTCTTGGCTGCTGACGAAGTGACCGAAGAAAATGCTGAGGTGCCAAGCAGCCAGTCTCGCCGGAGGACGGGTGCGGGGGTTTGGGTTTCCTCGGAGCAACGCCTGTGTCACCATTGCTAGGAAGATGGTCCAGGAGTGCTCGGCTGTGTGAGTCCCCGCTCGAAGCCGGTGGAGACTGCGGTTGTTATTGATCAAGTGAAATAGCAGACGCCGAAATAAAAGCCACTAGGTACTGAACCTTCTATTTCTGAGTTTGATATTCCCTTCTTCGCCCCTGCACCCTCCGGGATATTTGATGCAAATGCAAAATCTTGCTGTCTGCCTCTTACTGTAGTACTTGTGTGATATTTAAATGCGTTTCTGTAATGGGATTTGGGGAATTTCAGACTAAAAACCGTGAAGACAACTTCATTTTTTTTTTGGTGCGGCTGAGGGAGATATGAGGCTGAAAGGATGACATAAAGAACAAATAGTTGGAATAGTCCTTTTTTCAAGGTACTGTGTTGGGCACCTGCTCCTCTGTGGAAGGAGTGCAGGATGCTTCCGTTAAAGGTGATATCATAGTTTAGTGGAGACCGGCAGGTAAGGAGTTAACTAGGAGGAGAAATATGCATGTAATGCAACTCAGACAATAGGAAGGATTTTCCTTATGGAATTAAGCTGTGCTGCCTAAGAGAGATCTTGCTGAGAATATCTGCAAATACATAGTTTCAGTAAGAACTGGTCTTATTAGCTGCTGTATCTATTCAACGATTTGGAAAAAAAATCGTTTGTAAGTGCAAAATATCTGGAATGATCCAATGAAATGAGTTTTCAAGCTGATGTCACTGTGCACAGGCTAGAATGTATGGTAGTTACATTTCTACTTCTTTTTCCTGCAGTAAAATTACAAGTAACTTGAAATGACTCCTCAACCTCGGTGTGCAAATCAAACATCTGAGTATATACATAGAAAGCTTTTAAACTCAGTTATGGACAGAAAGGTGAGGGAATAAAATAAGATTCCCATCTAAGGTGGTAGCTTTCAAGGTGAGCAAAATGAATGCTTGTCTAAGAGCCTTTGTCAGGCAGAAGCCAAGTAGTATTCTGTCTTCTCATTACCAGAGCTTGCCCAAGTGAAAGAAGTCCAGCTGGCAAATTATTCCCAGGCTACATGATATTGCAGAGCTGTTTCTTACAACGTCCACTTGAACAAACATAAATAATTCCAAGACTCCTGTACCATCGAGATAACAGGAACATAGGATGTCAAATAGGGTGGGGTCCAGTGAGAAGAAAGATGACAACTTTTTCATTTTCCTCCTTTGTAGGATATATGCATCAGAAATTTGAAGTAGTTTTAGAAAAAGTCAGTATTGAGGATGCACTTTCACACCTGGTCTGTACATGATTATCATTATCTGTAGATAGAAGATAACATAATAGAATTTCCATCTAGTTAGTTGTTAATGGAGTAGCTCCAGAAAAGGAGCTTTATATAACTCTTAACTAAGGGTGGGCATATCCTGTGCTGTTTATTGCGATTTTTGTCCATTCACTCATCTGAATGTCTAAATTGAGCTGCAGAATTCCTAACTGAGCTGATACTGAGTTCACTTTTGATGGAGACATAATGCAGCGAATGCTATATATTAGCTGTGACATTTTTTCATACAACCTGACAAATTTTTAATGCAACAAAATGAAGCACATTTTTTCCTCCTCTCATAGAACAGATCACTTTAAACAGTTGTTGCTTTTTGCGAGTTAAGTGTTGTGTGTTTAGAGAGGAAACCTGTTCATGATTCCTGGTGATAGTGCAGCCAATGGTCACATAACATCCAGTGCACTTCCTAATCATGCGTAACATACACTTGTAATTTTTATGCTCCTGTTTGAAGATAATAAAATGACAGGAGGTCGATGGCTTGCCTGTGTTAGTGACTTTTCCAGTCATTGACACTGATCCAAACCTACTGAAGTCCATGACAGAATTTCCACTAATTTAAGCAGTTAGCTTAAATGGAGCAGTTAGGCTCTGTGCAAGTGATTGGAGTAAACACTGAACTATGAACCAATAAATCTGGAATAAATTTTGCAGTAGATACACAAATGGACAAGGATGAGTATGTATTTAGAGAACTTTAATGTGCAGCTTTACAGGCTGCCATTGGGTATGGCTGTGATACCTGAGCACTTTAGGGGTAGAACTATTATTAAAGTGCGTGCTTAGGCTTTGTCTCAGTTCATAAGAACTCTGCAGTTACTACATTGCCTAAAAGTCTTCTTCTAGGGAGTATGTGTGTACTATATGGATTTTAAGGGAAGCTGTAATTTGTCTGTATCCTGCTCCCTTTTCAGAAACTCTCGGAGGGTTTGGAATAGTTGTAAGCTGGTATGCAAGTTCAGTATCAGTTGGAGTCCTTGAGAGTTTGGGGCACTTTGTGTGCTCCCTGAGCGAGAGAATTATCGTGTCTGCTCTGTGGCTCCTGATGAGTCTAAGAAGCAGTGTTTGTGTATTAATGGGAAAATATTGGTGCCTTAAAGTAGACGCCTATTTCATTGAGGAATTGATTTACTTATGCTCGCAATACTGGGTAATGCACTTTGTACTGCGGCATGTCTAAGTTCTGTACCAATAGAGCTTTTGAATTTTCTTTCTAAAGAGAGAGAAACATTTCAAAAGTCTTATTTTTGTTGACTTAGATCAGTTAAGCATTGCTTTAATTAAGTTGTATTACTATAGGGCAAGTCAGCCTTTTCCTGGCAAAGGTGAAGTTTCTATTTTTTTCCTTTGAATATATAAGAGATCTATAAACACGGGTTTAGATATTAATGAAGCGTATGTCACCTTATTAAGCCCTTTGCCTCCACTGCTTCATCTTTGCAGTCCTGCATGTATGGGGAGTATTGCATAGAATAATGTACATGAGGGCTTATTCTGTTATCATGGTCTTCTGTGGTCCTGAAGATAAAGGACAGAGGTGTTTAATCCACCACTTGCAGTTCCGAAGATTCACTGAAAGAAATTCCAGCTCCCTCAATGTTCTTTCTTGGATGCCTGTGTTCCCTTGTCTATAACTCAGCATGCTTTCAGTCATATCCTGTCAGAGCAAGATGGCTACCAATTAGTAGTGGGTTGCTGCTGCTGTAGTTATCACAGAATCATAGAATGGTTTGGGTTTGAAAGGACCTTAAAAGTCATCTGGCTTCAACACCCATGCCATGGGCAGGGACACCTTCCCCTAGACCAGGTTGCTCAAAGCCCCATCCAACCTGATCTTGAACACCTCCAGTCACGGAGCATCCACAGCTTCCCTGGGCAACTTTGTCCAGTGTCTCCCCACCCTCATAATGAAGAACTTCTTCCTTATATCCAATCTAAGTCTCCTCTGTTCCAGTTTGAAGTCATTACCTGTCAGCATACACCTCAAGCCCTTGTAAAAGGTCCCTCCCCTTATTATCAGTTCTGTTCCTCACTTACTGCTGAGGACCGGGATGGTTAATGAAGGTCTTCATTATCTGTTCCATCTCCACTTCCATTCCTCCCAAAAATCCTTTTCTGACTCTGTTTTCTGGGGACAGCAGCCTGCAGGTCACCTCCAGTGGCACAAAGAGTTCCATGGACTTGCTGCATGCATGGTGGGGCACCGCTGGTGTAATTAGGTAGTATTTGAGGTATCCAAATAGGAAACCAAGTTGGATGCCTGAAGTACTTCTCCTTCATCTTTTCCTACTACTTTCATGTGACCAGAGATTTGGTAAAGAAATCCTTAGTAAACTACTTTAGTGGGAATTTGCTCAGAATCTTCAAAGCTAACTCCTGATAGCTGGTTACAGATTGCTGCGTTTATCAGTTCAACACTATGTATCTTTCTTTTGAGAAGAAAGCAAGTCTATATTCCTTGGTTCTTTGGTTTGTGTGGGGGTTTGATTGATTGATTTTTTTTGAGAGGGTCACGTTGGGAAAGATTGCCTTTCTTTTCCTTTTTTTTTTTTTTCTGATGAAGGTTGTTCATAGTTTTATTTCTCATTAATGATATAGTCAGAGAACATCCTAAATGTACCAAGCACCTCATGCCTTTACATATGTTGTAAACTTTGACCTGATAGCAGATTATGGCTGTGAATACAATCACCTTCAATGTTTGAATTTTGAGGAAAAATATTTATTTTTAGTTACTTCTCCTGAGATTCTGGAAGGAGCATATACCACTTAACTATGTCATACTGTACATATGTGTTTCCCTGCCAAGCTAGGCTTCAGTGGCTTTTCAATCTTTGTTCTAAAAATATTTTTTTCATTATTTGCTTTCCTGTGATTCACTGGGTAGGTGAAAAAATAAAAAGCATTAAAATCTTTCCTCAAACCTTTTGCCACAATATAACTGAGGCCATAAAAGTTGAGTTATAAGACTTTTCAAACTTTCAAATATAAAATATTCTGAGATGAGTAATTTTATCATTTGAGTATAATATGTTAGTTTATTTTGCTGTGTATATTTTCTGATGAAGAATAATTGCCTACACTTCCAAAAATAAGCAGAGATTTTTGTTTAAATTTGAATGTCTAAAAGCTATGTGTTTGTTTCCCATTCTCATGTGGTTATGTTTTCAGATTTCTCTCATTTGTGTTTTTTGGGGGCTGTTTTTTTTTAGATTTCTTGGTTTTGTTTTAATGTCACTCAGAGAATATGATGTTTAGTGATGCCTGAAAATGTGGCCATACTTGTAAACGAGTATAACCAAGGTTTTGGTTTTTTTTTCTTTACTTTTTGTAGAAGTCTTCCAAGTATATAGAACCCCAAATTCTCCACAAGGCAGGCCATCCAAATAAAACCAACAGTGGTTTTTGTGTTTGGGGTTTGGGTTGTTTGCTTGTTTGTTTGTTTTTTCCTGAATGCAATGAGATGAGCCACAATATGGGGGTTTGTGGTTTTTTTTTAATTTCAGATTTCTCTCCAACCTTATTTAAGTGTATACTAAATTTCAGAATCCCTGTAGTAAATGAGTGAATTCTTTGAACTTAAAACCCTTTCCAGACACATGGGATTATTCAGTGTGTAAGGGACCTTTGGAGGTCATTTGTACCAACCCCTTGCACAGTGCTTGGCCAACTGCAAAATAAGATCAGGTTCCTCAGTGTAGGTTTAGAAGACAAAAAGATACAGTGATCACAGTAAATTTTTGAAGTTTAAGGCAGATCAATTTTGCTAATATTTTGTCACGTTGTGTGAAAATTCTAAGAGAAGTTACTTTTCAGTTTAGAATTGTGGCAATGCTATCCAAAGTTCCTGTTGTAAACTTCAGAGAAGGGATTCTGGTGCCTCATGCACCTTGTCTTCACTCGTCCTTTACTGTCAGCTCTGGATTCTTTTTCCCTAATAGGACTCATAAAAGATACGTCACTGTAATTGCCTTGTAGTCGTTGATAGGGCTGTATTGATTAGTGACAGGAAGGCTACGCTGGGGTAAGAGAAATCTTAACATAGGAGCTGCCACACGCAGACCAAATGGGGAGATTAAAATGTATGCACAGGCTCAATGAGCTTACTTTTGCATCTAAATTTCAGTCTGCACATGGAGTTGAATGAGGAACTAACAGCTTATTACACTGCATAAAACCAGCTCAGAGGAGTAGTGGGCTAGGAAACTTCATGCTGATCTTTGAACCTTTGGGGCTGTCTCTGATTCTACAGTTATATGCAGGTGGTTGTGTGACAGGGGAGCAGGATCTCAAACCATCAGCTGATAAACAGGGTTAGAAAACACGGATTAACCGCACGTCAGTTTATGACTGTATTGGGTATATCCAAAAGTTATGGTTTAGAAAATTAAGTCCTATGAGCCTAACTAGTCTTTGAAGCAGTGAGAATGGAGGACAAAAAGTAAGATTAAAGGCGATCCGTTATTTATCCTCCTGAGTTCTGTTACGAGTAGAATTGATACATACATGAATTATTAGGAAATGTGTGCTTGAGACAAATACCTGCCACAGATGCATGGTTCTGTTATTCTTAAATTCTCTATCTATCCAGTAGGTCCAGGATGTGTCTTACCTGCCTGTCTGACTGATTCATGTGTATATAATGAAATGTATCTGAGATCTATCAAAAGTTCTGTGAACTTGCAGCCAGCCACAAAAATGTGTGGCATAGTAGGTCTAAAATGTAACGGAAGTGGGCCCACCAACAGCCTTGTTCTGAGCCTCCAAGAACCACAGCACTGAATGTGGTTGTGTCTCCCCTATAAATATGATTGAGAAAGGCATATATTTTTCACAGAAAGAATAACTAATTCTGGTTATTTTACTAGAGAGAGATCACTTCAGTGTCTAATGGTTGAAATCCTTCCTGTATAAAATATACTGTAACTTAAACACAGATTTATGGTCTCTGGTTAGTGGGGCAAGAGTATGTAGTTATGGTGATTTTGTTCTGATTTCAGTGTATGAAATATTTTGTTTGGTTATATTATGAAACCAGAGTAAAAATTGCTGGGGTTTTGGTGTTTTCTAATCACCAATATTAGGTTTAAAATTCAAAGTTACATAGAAGGAAATTCAGAAATTGCTCTCTTCCCCCACTGGAAATTAAAAAATATAATTGAAATTACTCAAGTTATGACCACATTAGCAATCAGACCTACCTGTTCATAGCAATACTAGTTTTGTTTTATGTTTTAATGTGAATCCCTCAGTTGTTTCCATATGCATTGTGTTGGCTTGGTTCTCTGCGCGCGTTTGGTGTGTGCAAACTGAATTCCTCTCAGCTATAATTAAACTAGAAGCTTAATCTTAAACCTAATGTCCTGACCCTACGTGTGAACCCCATCATCATGTGGTTAACAAACAATTGTCTAATACATGCACACCATCAGAAGGCTCTGGAAACTTCAAGAACTCTTGTAACTCCCTGGCATGATTCACTTCTTATATAAAGATCCAAGTGCATATGTGCCCTCTTATTTGTCCTCAGCTGCCAACCTGCTACTACTAAATTAGAATTGGTCTGTTTGCTGACACTCTAATCTTTTTGGTTTGAAGTTCTTTCTCTGCTGTACGTGCCCTAGCTTTGGCTGCAGCCCCTCTCGGTGGACCTCTCTTTTCTTTTTTTCCATTTTTCCTTCCTTTAAAATTTTGTCAAGTATTTTTGGTATTTTGATTCCTTTCTGCCATCAAGCAGAAAAATTCATAAAGGGTGCAATAAGGGCTTGGGAAGTGGCTCTATTTTTGAACATGTGCTGGAAGAAGGCCAGCATTTCTTGGGAATGATGTTAAATGGTGGCAGCCTCAGGACATTGAAAGCGTCCCATCTGCTGGCAGGTAGAAGAATGATAAATGCCAGATCAAGTTTTGTGTGTGTTGTTTTTTGTTTTTGTTTTTTTTTTTAAATGACTACATTTCTAAAGGCAAGAACATTAACGTTGTAGTAAATTGGAACAGCATGGCGTATATGTCTTTCACAAAGACCTATATGATATTTTTCTTTGGGAGCCCCACAATAAGCCTACACTTGTTTGAAATTTTGTTCCTTTTTTTCTGGATTGATGACCCAGGAGCACCCTGAGAAGCCAAATTCCCTTCAGAGTTGTTCTGGGGTCCTTGTTGGCTCCCACAAAAGACCCATGTGAGGACATGGGCTATGATTTGCTTTTTCACTGCACCTCACTGTTGCATGTATCAATGAATCCCTTTCTGGCGTGCCTTACCAGCATTTCTGATCTGGGCCAGGTTCACATACTGCTTTTTTATATTTGTGTCCAAGATGAGGGCAGAGAAAGGGAGAGAGTGCATGAGGTTCCAATGGACTAATGGCATTGATCTTCAAAATGCCAAAAGGTAATGTACATTACCAGTCTGACTGCAAGAACTGCTCTGCCTTTGGAAGATTCTCCTGGGGCTGTGAACTGTGGGAGAAAACTTCCAAATTACTGCCTACATCAGGGACTGTGCACCCGTTCCCTGAATTCTCTGCCGTCTTACTCATAACCCAAGTCTGTCAGTTGTGCCGTGTCAGGGTGGTGCAGCCCAAGATCTCAGACTTGGCACGCTGCGAGCTCCCCTCTCCTCCCCTCCCTGAATGCAGCAGCTCCGAGGGAGAAGGTGTGGTAGTAGTGCCATGAGCATTCAGCCCACGGATTCCACTGCTGCCCCACAACCACTCATTGGTATGGCTTCCCATGCCCCCATAACGACTACAGGAGAAGCTTCGCTATCGAATTTGAATACAGGGTGCCACAGCTGTCTGCACAGATGTTTCCCTTCCTGTTCCCACACACACCAGCGTGTGTGAAAACTGCACCACAGTCACTCTGTCACTGCCTGCCAGCAGTGGCAGTGTATCCTCTGCTGTTCAGACCATAAACTCAATCTGCTTGTGCAGGACACTGGAGGTAATTTTTTGAATGATGAAGACACTGTTGAGAGTCCCCTGGAGCAAGAATTGTGCTCCTTGAGTTGTTGATGATCATGAGGCAGGAAAGGTTCTGTGACAATCTGAATTGTTTTCTTTGTTCTTGAAGAATGGGCACGCAGAGACCTTGGTCTCTGGCCACCTGAAAAGTTATGAATAAACTCAGCACGTGGCAGATGGCATTGGATATTTTAGTTATCACTTTGCTCACTGTGAACTTGACTGTCCCAAGCTGGTTAGCCACAGGTGGGACCTGGGTGGAGATGCTCCACAGACTGATGGCCACTTGGTGAGTGAAATATAACACCCATAATATTGTGAGAGGATCACGGAGGCAAGACAGGTCTCCTTCCTGTTGGCAGTCCTACATTTCAAGATACCTGTGGACAATGGACATCAGCAAGAACTCTCCAGAAGTTGTTTTGACTCTGCAGAAGTGCAGGAGGATGAGTACTCATTTATTCAAACTGTCCTTCTGCTGGTGCACAGTTTATTTGCTTCCCATCTGTGGTACCTCACAGTAGACACTCTCCATATTCAGAAGAGAAAGTGGTAGTTACCCTGAAGGTCATTTGGTAATAGTGCAAATCTTTTTTACCTTGAAATTTTTTATGGCAATGGAGGCACTGATGTATTAATGCCATTGCAATATGAAGAGACATCATGGTGCTTCCTTGTGGCACCTGTAGTGTAGGAGAAACCTAAGTTTCCAGAATAGAAAGTTTGGAACCTCATGAGTAATGGAGATATTCAGCATTGAGTCAGATAATCCTGAGTAAATATACCTGACCTAAATATATTAGAGATGTAAGGAACTTTTCAGTATCTATCACTTCAAGCTAGTAATTGCTTCTCTTACACCTAATTAATTACTAAGTGGGTAATAGCCACAAGCAACCTTTACTTTGCCTCCAGTCCAGGCACTTTAAAAACAGGATCAAGACCTACTTGAAACCTCACTAGTGAAGCTATTGCGTGTCAAAACTACACAATAGTAACTGATAGTTATGCTGAAATACCAGCGTTTGGTGCCAACTTTGCTGGTTGTCACACTAGCCAGAAAAGTGAAAATTAAGACTACTCAATTCTGCATGAACATTCAGAATATGATCACGGCCAGCTATTCTTAGTGAAGCAATGCAGTTTTCTCAGTAAATCTTAGCAGCAAGCACAGGGACTGCTCATGACTTATGAGTTGGTTTTAATGAATTAAGTACAAGTGTCTTAGCTCTTTTGTTCTCTTGTGTAAGTTACATTCTGTAACAGTTCAATCTTCCATTTTTCATAAATTCCACTTTCACAAGTTCCATTTTCCTGCTTCAGAAAGCAGACCAGATTTAAGAATACATAAAGCTCATCTATCATAGACTGAGACTGAAATGGTCAGACTGTTACGTGATGGCACACCGAACAGTGGAAGCGTATCAAACACATAGTGCAGACAAGTTCATGTCAAGAAGGTCCACAGCAAACTCCTCAGTAAAATATTTTGACTTTCATTAGATGAACCAAAAGCACATGAACAGTAGTTTTGAGATTTACATAAGAAGCTTTATAATTGAAGAATGAGACTAAGTGATATTCTTCGCTCTGCTCAGGACTGTATTAGGTAATTCAGTTTGCTCAAGATATCACAGGGGTGGTAATAAGTAGATAGTGTCTAGTTCTTGATCTCTTACTGAAGGAGTCCACTGGAGAATAATTTCACTTGAGGGTGGGAATAACTAGATAGAAAAATAGATTAATCTGGCATTGTTAAGGCAGCACAGTACTGGATCAATGGTTAGCCTGAGCTGTACTGTAGAAATGCCTAGAGCAGGACAAAATCTGGCAATTAATGGCAGATATTGGCATCAATACCAACAATTCAACAATGACATTAAGTAAGAGGTGAGAAAATCAATGATAAAGGACACTATAATTGCAGAGGAAGTATTTTTTCATCATTCAAGAGAGCATTACTTGCAAAACTATTAGTTTAAAAATATTCTGTTACCCTCCACCTCCATCCAGTCATTCTTCTCAGTTTAGGAAGCACATTCAGAGTCTTTACTATGTGGAATGAGTCACTGTAGTTAATCCCTGTCTATCGACCACCATCTGATTAACAGTGGAAGCACAAAGTTGAAAGAGGGAACAATGCAATAATCTACTAATTGTGTCCGTGTGACAGAGTTAATTCCTCTTATGAAATCCCCTCAAATGTTTTTCTACTGAAGAGCTTTTCCTTGATTTGTGTTTTTTTTTTTTTTAAGAAATGATGTGTGAAGTGATGCCAACGATAAACGAGGACACCCCGATGAGTCAACGGGGGTCCCAAAGCAGCGGCTCGGACTCGGATTCTCACTTTGAGCAGCTGATGGTGAACATGCTGGATGAAAGGGACCGTCTCCTTGATACTCTGCGGGAGACACAGGAAAGCTTGTCACTTGCACAGCAACGCCTACAGGACGTCATCTACGACAGAGACTCCCTCCAGCGACAGCTTAACTCAGCACTGCCTCAGGTATGTCGTTTCTACAGACTTGTTTTTAGGTTCACTTATTTTCTGCTTAATGCTACTTTAACTCTAATCAGTATTTATTCCTCGAGGCCGAAATTCTGCTCCCATTAAGGTCAGCTGTAGAACTCCTATCAATTTAATAGTACCGCATTGGAACGTATCTTCTCTTCAAAATTAAGACTAGGAGTAATGCTGTTGACTTCAAGGAGAGCAAGATGAAGGCCTGTAGCTGCTGGTTCTTTTGGCTGTTGCTCTAGAATTTACAACAGACGAGGGATCTAATTAAGTTAATTAAAGATCTAATGGTGGGAATGAAAAATGAATTAGGATGCTACCTACAGACTCTAGTCCAGATAAGAGTTTCTAACTAGCATTACAACAAATAAAACTAGCTGATGTAGGCTAAATAAGGTACGACACAAAATTACCAAACCAACTGATATCTTAATATTTTTCTTTGTTTATTTAAAAATAATTACATCAGTTTCATTATTTAAAATTTCCGTGGTCTTTTTAAGGAATTACCAAATTAATTGCTTCAGTTAAAACAATAACATGATATTATGTTTCAATGCTATATATATCTCAATGTAACATTTCAATATACTAGAATTAAAAACAAAGAAACATCTTAGTTCAGTCTGTGTACCTGGCCAGAGGTTTGAAATACACAATGCAGTTTTTCTTTATGTTATTTTCTTTGTATTTCCCAGCTGTCACTTACTAGAGAATTTGTTTGTAGCCATGAGGGCCTGGGTGTGCTTGCCTGGGCAAAGTTATGTACCTACTAGTGGTTAGGGAAGAAGGAAGACACAGAGTCAGCTGGGTGATTGGAATAAGGTGGTGGTAGGGATGAATCAAATGAGAGAGAAAATTCTTAAAGATAAAAAAGGAAAAAGTAACCCAACGGAATAGGGAACAGAAGCAGTTGCTTAAGGGCTAACTTCCACAGGTTATTGGAATATAGGGCTGAAAAAGAGAGAGAAATGTAATAATTTGAAGAATAGCATTAGCAACTTCAGCAGTAGGTTCAGGCATTAAGAGTGACTATGCTTAGCTTGGGTCAAATAAGAAGGAGTAGCAGTGCTTTTGATGTATAATAAAATTAACATTTTTGTTTGTTTTTGTCTAATCTGTGGGCAGTTGAGCTTCTTTTCTGCTGGTATCTCATCAGAGAATAGGGTAGAAGAGTAAGTGAAAGATGGAGTAGATCCATTTTTCAAAGATTTATTGCTAAAAATCTGAAGGAGGAGGAGGTTCTGTACCCTACTTGGTGTGCAACTCAGTAGAGGCACTCTCTGCTCGACTCATAGTGAGGTATTTGTATTGAGCATTAGCTGGTGGCTAAGCCTTGATGTTTCTGTGTCTCAGATCAGTGAAACTCCTGCTAAAATGCAAGAGACTAGCTAAGGAAACAACGTTCAGTATATATACGATACAGAGCCTGAAAGAAACAGAAATTCCAAGGAACTGGATCATAATATGGTTTTAATCCTTATTTCTCCTAGTAAATGCTGGTGTTGTGTGTTTTGGAACGATAGCTCTATGCCCCCTAAAAGTAATTGATTTGTTAGGTGACCGTGTTGCACTACCTTGTAGCATTACGAATACATATTTCAGGTAGCATTCATCCATATATCTCAGATAGGAGTTTCCTGTGTGAGAAGCTGTGCTACATGCTGCTCACACTTTAAAGCAGAACCAGATTTTTTCCCATCGATTACACTGTCTAGATCTTCATGTAAGTAATTCAATTCTGTGGAAATCTGTTTCTGTAAGTACAGAACACTGGTCTAGTAATACAACTTTCTAGTAATACAGCTTTCCAAGAAAATAACTTTCATATGGCTGCTGTGCTATTCTGTTTCCTTTTTAGACTTGAGGTATTCTATATAGTACCTTTATTATTTTCTTTTTGTTTATGGTTTTATGAATGGCACGTTTGCATTGCTAGCTGCCTGACATAGCCCTACAACAAAATCCTACCCACTACTTTTACTGTGGAGAGGAAGAATTCTCTGTTGACCTGATGTAAGAGATGAATACATAGATATATGATAATTTTATGATAATTTTTGTTAGGACACATTATTGTCTTAAACAGTTAAAAACATGATCTGGAAAAATCACTGCACTTCTCATAAATAAAAACTGAACAAAAAGAACCCACATGACAACTGGGGAAATGAATGAGCCATTGAAAAATCTTGTCTGACTGGAAATAGGAAATAATTAGTAATATTAAATATGAAGCTTGAGATACTAGTTAATGCTGTTAGAGCTGCAGCTGTTAATACTGTAGCCAAAATGGGAAGTATGACTGTAGATAGCTCCAAGTTTTTATACTGATATATATGGCAACAGGACAATGTATATAGTTAACTGTGTCTTTCAGTTTGAGTTACAGAAATATAGTTGTCTTGCTAATTCCTACCATTGAAGTGATTTTTATTACCATTAGATTAGCAGTCTTAACTTCATGAACATCTATGTTTAACTGAACAGCTATATTTAAGGAAGGAGGGAAAAAATGAGCAGGCAACTACAGACCAGTTAGACTAAATGTAATACTAGAGAAGACTTTGCAACTTAATTTGGAGGAAAAACTAATAATCAGTAAAAAAGTTAACTTAAAAATATGACAAGGATCTACCAAAATTTACCAAAATTTTTCACTTACAGTAGACTGACAGGATGGAAGGAGGCTGGTAGTAGTAGTTGATTAAGAGTGTGTTTTGGGATCAGTTTCTGTTAACTTGAGCACAAGAAGGAGGAGCATGCTCATGGAAATTTTAGATGACAAAATTGAGTTGAACAGTCAACTAACAGAGTAAGTATGATAGTATACAAGAACAAGAGTAATAGAGGTGAGATGATACTGCATGCTACAAAGCCCTGTGTCTATCAGCTAATAACAAAAATTTATGTTCTGACCTTTTAAGTAGCAGTAATACAGGGAAAACATACTGTAGTAGAGAGGGAAAACAGTTGTAGGCAGCCAATGGGAGGTGGATGTAAAAAAATGCAAATATCATTATGAAATGTATTATCCAAGTGACTTCTGTTAGAAATAGATAAGTATCAATGAAGTTAAACCAAGAGGTGGTTTGAACCTTATTGACTGAATTTGGGTTCAGTAGTGTTTGAGAGCCAACCTCAAGCTGGAAGAGACTCAGAGGAAAGAGGCAATAACATCTTTGCATGAAAAAACTAACTGAAGTTTTCCTACTTCTGGGGAAAACTGAGTTGAGAGGAAATATAAGTGATTTCATAAATTTTTTTTGACAGGCAGGAAGACAGACTGGCTAGGTAAAGATGAAAGAAATGTTTTGATCCAAAAATATTGTTAGTGGAGGAAAAAAAAAAATTAATATAGGGTACCATAAATAAAAATACATCATTTGTCAGAAGAAGGTCTTGAATTATCAAGGAATGACATTCAGATTCCATCTTTCTTAGACAAAACTAGGGTGAAAACCCCAAATTGTTTTCAAGATGAAGCTGGTGTGAAAGACGATGTATATCATAGTACCTTTGGTTAACCTCCAAACTTGACCTGGAGCACCCCTGGGTCTTTCTGCTCTTTATTTCAGACTTTACTGTGGAGAGATTCTACTTTGTGTGGGACTATTCGCACAAAGAGTGAAAAATAAGTCTGAATATTTGTATTAGAACTACATGTTAACAAGTATAGTTAAGTTGAAAAGTGTTCTGTGCATAGTAGGTCTTCTGATACTGAGAATCTGTTTCACAAGTGGCCTTGTATATTCTTCCCAATAAAGATTGTTCGTTCATGCCTATTGACAGTGGAAGACTTTAAGGATTTAGGTCTGCACTGTGTGTTCCCTTATAACAGGAATAATAATAATTGCTTGGTACAATACAACTGCTGTAATGGGGAAGCATAGGTTCTAAATACTTAACAGTATGTTTTCATTTTATTGGAGTAAAATCAGGTCTTTTACTGTAGCATAAAAAAGTGCTCTACTAAAAAGGTTACCAACTGTAGTTAGAAACTGTAACTCCTGTTTTGAGTTGTAGGACAAGGAAAATATTGAGTTACAACTTTCATAAGGAAATCTCACCATAATCTTCTCTAAGCTAAATTGTCTGCAAAATATCACCTATGTTTGTTGCCTTGTAAGCAAACATTGAAAAAATACCATCTCTCTCTTTGTAGGACTTATAAATGTGCTTTGATAAACAGTGATAACCTAGGCTTGTTTTGTGGTTGTTTTATTGCTTCTTTTAGTCTTTCAAGGTGTGGAAGATGCCAAGATATTTATATGAAGATCTTCATAAGTCATCACTCTTCAGTCAAATATATGTATTATTCCTCATTTATAATGTAATTGCTCAGTTATTTACTTTGAAATTAATCTAATGTTCACAGAATCACAGAATGGTTGAGGTTGGAAGGGACCTCTGGAGGTTATCATGTCCCACTTTTCTGCTCCAGTAGGGCTACTAAGAATGTGCTGCCCAGATCTGTGCCCATATGGCTTTTGAATATCTCATAGGGTAGACTTCACAACCTCTCAGAGCAACCCGTGCTACTTCCCAGTCACCCTTAAAGTAAAAAGTGTTTCCTGATGTTTGAGAGGAACCTCCTGTGTTTCAGTTTGTGTCCACTGCCTCTTGAATATTATAATATCAGAAATGGGGATAACAATGTGGCCCAGGCTGGTTGGTGTCTGTGCAAGTTGATAAAGTAGAACAACTTTGCAAGTCCGTTAAAAGACTTTAAGATGGTTCAGTGGATCCTGAGGATTGTCAAAATCAGGACAATTTCTCTAACAATTGTCAGTCTCTGTCTCTTGTCCTGCACTGGGAATTTACCTAGACATCACTCATTATTAAAGTATTGATGAAAATGTGTAAGATCTTTTCACTCTGATGAGAGAGTTACTTTCAATTTGAAACTGGACTAATAGCAGAATTATATTGTGGGTAATTCTGAGAAAATAAATTCCAAATTAAGTTTTCAAAAACAGTAGTTTGATTTTCAGTTTGAATGTTTATATAATTTTAATAAAAATGCTAGTGTCTTTTAAAGTTATTTGAATTAAAATAAAAAATTGAAGCTTTATCTTTTTTACATTAATATTAAAAGTCACTGATATTGCAGCAATTTTTTATTTTCTTTTTAAAGTTTTGTGCTTATTTTGTAACATCAGCATTTTTACATTTTATATGTTGCTAAAACGTTTTTACACTTGGGAGTCTAACAGAGCTTAGGGAAATGCTGGTGCAAGGCTGGAAAGAATGTGATAATCACAATTTGAAAGCAAACTTCATAGGTGAAATATTGTTCCAATTGAAAATGGTAGATCGTGACCTGCATTCATTGACTAGTACTTTGATATTTACAGTCATATATTGATTTTGTTCTCTTTTTGAATAAAAACTCTGGTTTTAGAGAAAATTCATAGATGATGGAAAAGTCATACCATCACTGACATTGCTGTAGTTATGCTGATGTTTTCAAGTGGTTAAAACATGTTGGTATATACTTTTTGTGGCTTTAAAAATACATAAAATATCTCATTCTTTATTTACCGAATCTTCCCTTCATGAGTTTTGTTCACCTTTACTGGGCAGTTGCCAGATTTTCATGAAGAAAAGAAGTTCTGATTTCACTTGAGTGTTTCTGTTAGCAGATGTCTTTTTTTTGTACTATGTCTTTTATAGTACAATTCATTCTGACTAATAAAGCTGTCTAAAAGTTAAGCATTAGTCTTAATCATATAGAATTGCTCTGTAACAACATGGGAAGGGCACTTCATTCTGTAAGACGGATAGGCTTAACCTGGAAATACTCTACTCTTGTTTTGCTTTTTGCTTATAACTAGAGAGAACTTTAATGTCTAGATTGGGTCATTAACTCTTAAATAGCTAAACTTAGATGAGGTGCATTCTGTGCATGGGTATAAAAGCTAAATTTAAAACACACTTTTTAAAACTACAGCAGTCTAAATATACTGTTCTTTGGTAGACACCATAGAATAACTTGTAGTGAGAGGGACCACTGGAACTCAGGTGGTCCAAACCCCCTGCAAAGCAAGGCTAGCTATCCAGGCCAAGGAAGAGGGTGATAATGAAATACATATTAATCTATTTCTTGGAATCATAGAATAGTTTGGTTGGAAGGGGTCTTTAAAAGTCATCTAGTCCATCTGAGACAACCTCCTCTGAGAAATTGTACAGCAATAATAACTAACTCTATTACTGGTAGCTAGCAAACAAATGCATAAATTTTCATTTGATGACATATTTAATAAAATATTACAACTTTATGAAAGACCTTCTCATATTACATGTGCAACAGAACAATTGACTTTCCTGCTTCTTTACTAGCCTCTTTAGAATTTTACTGAAAATATCTTTATTGTGAATCTTTACAACAGACACGGAAACATCCAATACTAAAAAATTCATGTCACACCTTCTTTTTGGTCTTGATAACGAGGGGAGGTGGCTTCAGTTTCTTAAGCTGCTTTTATTAAATTTTTTATTTCCAGCAACTTTGAGTGTGTTGTGATTCCAGTGAATCTATCTGGTGGAGGTCTAACCACCTAGTTCTAATAAATATAAGTTCTTCAAGATGTTGCAAAACTATTTTTTTCTCTCTCTCTAATAAATATTATCATCAACACTACTTGAAATATCTTTCTTTCTGGATATAGATAGAATTATTTTGTTTGTTGGACTGCAATGTTAAAAAGAATCCTTTGACATCCCCTAGTACCCCACAGATTTCAGATAAAATTCTGTTAGCTCCAATAATTCGGTAATAAAATCAGTAATAGAAATATACTGATAATCATTAATGTTTTATTTTATCTAATAAGGTACTGCTTATTTAGAAATGCTTACTGAAGGCATGATAGAAGGGAAAATCCAAAGAGGGAAATGTAACGACCTTGTTTTATTGAACCGGTTTATGTAATTTGATCAATATTAAGCTTTAATAGGATTGTGATTAGAGAATTTTGTTGATAGCCTTGCAGTTTCTTCCAATACTGATGAACAATCAATGTTTTACTGCCAGGGATAAGAAAGGTATAGAAAGCCAACAGTGAGTCAGTAGGGCTTTATTCTGAGGTTGTGTTTTCTTTTAAATGTGTGTAAATGCAGTGCATAGATATGAAATAGTGGCATACATATAGTGACATAACACAAAAGTAAAATAGCTCATCAGAAAAAAATAAGCATGTTTTAAAATAATTTCAAATATGTTTTGTTCATTTAAGATTGAACACTTGCTAAGCAATTAGAGGTATTTGCTGTTTGGGTAGAAATAATTGTTTGACCCACATTATTGTTCTTAAAATAGTATTTGTTATTGTGATGAAGATGGAATGATGGCTTTTCTCCCCATTTCGTTTCTTTCTGACTATGCTGAAGAACATAGAGTACCAATGGTATCCTGTATAATTTAATGAATAATCAGTACTTTTTTTTGAAGTACAAAAAGTCTTCTCTTGTTTGAAGGGCTTTTTTAAGGTCTCCATATTTTTTTTTTTTTTAATATTGCAGGATAAAACATTTTTTTCCACATTTGAAAAGAATAATTTAAAAATAATTCTAGGAAGTGAAAGAGAGAATCTGTCCCATGTGTCTGAGGTGGAATTTCCAAGTTTTCTGTCTCAGGAGTCCAGTAAGGCACTTGGTATTCATGTTTAAAAATTAAAGCTCAATCCAGTGCTTGTTGCTATCTCTAGGAGATTGCCACTGTTTTAGGGAACAGTTGCTCAGGCTTCTAAATAAAAATGCCTTCGTTATCATAGAATCATTAAGGTTGGAAAAGTCCACCCATCACCTAACACTACCAAGACCATTAAACCATGCCCCAGATAGCCACATCTACACCTTTTTTGAACACCTCTAGGGATGGTGCCCTCCCAGGGCAGCTTGTTCCAATGCCTCACTACTCTTTCAGGGAAGAAATTCTTCCTGATATCCAATCTGAACCTCCCCTGGTACAACTTCAGCCCATTTTCTCTCATCCCATCGCTAGTGACCTGAGAGAAGAGACCAACACCCACCTGACTACAAATTCCTTTCAGGTAGTTGTAGAGAGTGATAAGGTTTCACTTCAGCCTCCACTTCTCCAGACTAAACAATCCCAGTTCCCTCATTTTCAGATGTTCTGAACACATGCAGTTCCCGCTAAAGTCAGTGCAAGTAGCAAGTCTTTGTGACTTCCAAAATCAGGCTAGGTCACTAAATATTTACCTAAATATGTTCATAAACCAATTGGAATGATGCTTTCTTTTTCCTAGTTATTTTAGCTTTTTATCTCAAGATATGACTATAAAGGGAAGGATATACATAGGTATGCAAAAGATATTAAACTTAACTATGAAATTAATTCTAATAGAGTAAATATAGAAGTAAGTACATGTTGTTGCAGGATTTAAATGCATGATGGAGAGACAGAGCATCTGGAATTCAAGGGAAATGGCATTCTAAATTAAAGTGGTTTAAGTGAAGCACAGTGCTGAAATATTAGTTGTGTCCAACCTTAGTAACATTTAGGAAAGATGTGTGTTACCTTCATCAGTCACTTACAAAACATGTATACAGGGTTGTTATTTTTCTACATAAAAGCAAATAAAAGTTGTTTGCATAATATTAAGTATTGACTTTATTATGGTTGATGGCTCTTAAGTAATGTTGTGTCAAAACACAGACTGGCTATATCAATGGTGTAAGCTGGACAATGCTTTAGCTGACCTCTCTCTTGACTGTCTTTTTTAAAAATTGCCAGCATGTTCCCAAGAGAGCACAATCATGGGTACAATAGTACATACAAGGAATTACTTGAATTCTTTTCAAGTATAAGATTATTTCCTTGCTCTTGTGAAGTTCTGTGTATTCAGTAGTACATTGCAAATATTTATTAGCAGGAGAGTTTTCTCTTAAAGGCTGTCAACTTTGTAATAAATACTGGATGACTGAAGAAGACTGATGTGACAGTCCACCAGAAGAAAAAGCTGGAGTACAAGAAAAAAGGACAGAAACATAAATATTTAGAGGAGGAGGAGCATGTGGTGAACGCCTGAAGCTACCAGCAGCACTGTGTAGTACTGTTTCACTCTGTGTCTGCTTCATACACATTGCACTCAATTATTTTAGCTGGAAGCAGGCATATCAACTGCTACATGAACTATTGATGGCTCATTATCTCAATGCTTATAAAGACACATGACTGAATATGAAATATGAGTACAATGGTGCTGGTCAACAGAATAAAGCAGAGATGGTTATCCAGGTACTTATAAATGAAGCTGTTGCCATGAAAATTGTCGACACTCTACGTTTCATAACAGCTATACTTGTACTAGTCAGTGTTTAAGAGACATTTGGACAATGGCCTTAATAATATGGTTACACCTGGTCAGCCCTGAAGCGATCAGGCAGTTGGATCAGAGGGTCAATGGCTTAATGTCCAGGTGGAGATGAGTAACAAGTGGTGTCCCTCAGGGGTCTGTGCTGGGACCAGTGCTATTTAATATCTTCATCAGTGATAGAGACGGGGGCTTCAGGTGCACCCTCAGCAAGTTTGCGGATGATACTAGACCAAGTGGGGAGGTTGACATGCCAGAGGGATGGGATGCCATTCAGAGGGACCTGGACAAGCTTGAGAAGTGGGCTCATGTGAACCTCATGAGGTTCAACAAGGCCAAGTGCAAGGTCCTGCACCTGGTTAGGGGCAATCCTCATTATCAATCCAGGCTGGGGGGTGATGTGATAGAAAGCAGGCCTACAGAAAAGGACTGGGGGGTACTGGTGGGCAAAAAGCTGGACATGAGCCAACAGAGTGTGCTCGCAGCCCAGAAGGCCAATCGTGTGGTGGGCTGTATCAAAATAATCTCTAGAGGTCCCTTCCAACACCTAACATTCTGTGATTCTGTGAAAAGAAGCATGGCCAGCAGATCAAAGGAGATGATTGTGCCCTTCTACTCTGCCCTGGTGAGACCTCACCTGGAGTACTGTGTCCAGCTCTGGAGTCCTCAGCACAGGATAGACATGGACCTGTTAGAAAGGGTCCAGAGGAGTGCCACAAAAATGATCAGAGGGCTGGAGCATCTCTGTTACAAGGACAGGCTGAGAGGGCTGTGGTCGTTCAGCGTGGAGAAGAGAAGGCTCCAGGGAGACCTTGTGGTGACCTTCCAGTATCTGAAGGGGGCCTACAATAAAGATGGTGAAGGATTGTTTACCAGGGTGTGTAGCAAAAGGACGAGGGGCAATGGTTTTAAACTTGAGCAAGGGAGATTTAGATTAGACATTAGGAGGAAATTATTTACTATGAGGGTGGTGAAACACTGGAACAGGCTGCCCGGAGAGGTAGTGGATGTCCCATCCCTGGAGACATTCAAGGTCAGGCTTGATGGGGCTTTGAGAAAACTGACCTAGTTGGGGATGTCTCTGCTTAACTGCAGGGGAGTTGGAGTAGGTGACATTTTGAGGTCCCTTCCAACTCAAAGCATTCTATGATTCTATGAGATGATCATTGTAGGTCCCTTCCAACTGAAGTGGTCTATTCTGTTCTACAGTAAGAAAAAATTGGAAATAATAAAGTGACTTCCTAATGCGATACTCTTTGCTCCTGTCCTTGAAAGTGGATGGTAGAGGTTCAGACAACATTCAAGAACAGGACACCAAGACAGAAATGTAGCTTCTTAGAAATGTATATTGCTTCCTTAATGATTCCTCTACTAAAAGCAAAGAAAATGCAGAATATTTAAGAACGAGCTTTTAGAAGTGTCTTATTCAGTCTGTGTTCTGTATTAACAAACATTTGCCTATACTAACAAATATTCACTCAAAACTGTAAAATTATGTCAGGGACACAAAGGCACTGCACCATGAGGGCTGCAATGAGAAAATCAGCTCAGCCAGACCCAAAACACAGTGAAGGAACTCCATAAGAAGGGTAGAGTGAAAGACAGTCTGCCCAGGAAGTAAAGCTGTTATCATCATTTTTTCACTAGCTATTTGGCATTGAAGTTACATCCATTATGAAATAATTGCTTTACATGGTCAAACAAGTGCACATAATAGAAAACAACTTTGTGGTTTTATAAGGAGAAAATCATCCTCCATCTTAGGACAACCTTTCTGTCATGATTCCTTTGGAGCCAGATCTTTACCAGAAGACTGGGTGCATGCATGAGAGTGCAGTGCTTCTTGAAATGTATGCAGATACTTCTGGAGTTCTTCAGACAGTGTTTTAGACATATTCTAGTGACTTATGGAAGAAATATGCAGGGGCTTCTAGAAGTCACATCTGCATTGTGCCCACATCAAAAATGTTCTTTGACATTCTCACTATCAAAACAAGGCTCATAAGAGTTTTTGAGTCTGCAGTGTAAAATTCTGGTGTGTGTTGTTTTTTTATTTTGTTTGGTGTGTTTTGTTTTGTTTGGTTGTTTTTTTTTTGTAATGAAAAATATTGTATAGGCATTGAACATCGAGGTAAATACTACATTCAGAAAATAGATTTTCCGGAAGAAAAAAGTTACTCTTTTTTTGATGCTAATGAATAAAAGGCTGAGGGGTTCTTTACAACTACCTGAAAGGAAGTTGTAGGGAGGCAGGTGTTGGCCACTTCTTACATGCCGCAACCGATGGGACAAGAGGCAATGGTATTAAGTTATGCCAGGGGAGGTTTAAGCTAGACATTAAGAAAAAATTCTGCACTGAAAGGGTGATCAAATACTGGAACAGGCTTCCCAGGGAAGTGGTTGAATCACCATCTCTGGATGTATTTAAAAGCCATATATATAGTGTGCTGAGGGATATGGTGTAGAAGTGGCCTTGTAGAGTTAGATAATGGTTGGACTCGATGATCCAAGGTCCTTTCCAACCGTAGTGATTCTGTGATTCTGTGAAAAGTGCCATCTGGACAAATGTGTTTTGGAGATGGAATTTGGAGATAATATTTACACACTAAGTTTGTGTATTATACTTCCTTTGCTTAGTAATATCAAATCCTCCATCGACAATGCAAATAATGAATGCCCAAGGCACTAAGAAATGCTGAACACATTTGCAATGTTTTCCTTTCTAAAAGGTGTAGAACGAATACTGTCTTATATAATTGGCACACAACCATATTGTTGTGTGTCTGTGGTCAAAGAAGTGTGGAAGATAGTATTTCTGAAATAATGAACAGTAGATAGATATAATTGCTCCTATTGGGATAATTTGTCATTTGCAAGAAAATCTTGGTATCAGAAGTATTCCAAGAAAAAAAACTGAGATCTCCAGAATGCTTTCCCAGACTTCTGCAGCTGTGGGCAGGTTTTCAACTTCAGCTTATATGCTACTCCTAAGATAGAAGTCTTTGCATTCCAAAACTGGTCCAGTCACTTTTGAACAGATGTAAAATTTTAAAAAGTCATAGCATGGACTTTCACCTACTTTTTTTTTTTTTTTTTTAATTTATCACTTAGGATATCACCGGCTGATTTCCTCACCTCTACAAAGATCAAAATAATATGTAATGTCATCCTTGATATCACTTTTTCAACAAAGAAAGTATTTAGGTATTTGTAAACATGATAGTCTTGTATATGAATATGTTTGTGTGCATACAAGCAATGAGATGAGTAAAATAATGAATACATTATATTAATTAATTACAAGCTGCTGGTCCAGATGCACTTAAAAAACTGAAAACAAAATGTGACCAAGTCCAGTAAGGCAAGTTAAATTTAGTGAGTGGGTGCATCAGTTCAAGTGTTTTCTCAAAGTAAGAAGGAAAAATTAAATGGTATTGAAACTACTGAATGCAAAATACTTTTTGAGTTCTCTTAATAACACTGCTTCTGACAAGAGCAAGAGCACAGTATAAATTGTCCTTGCAAAAGTGTTCTGTTGTCATTTTTGCGTGGAACATATCCTTGAGTAAGAATGTAACCTGCCTACCTCCTCTTTTTTCCATGAGTCAGTTGTGACTCATAATTGTACATTGTCCTCTAAAAGTGAGTTATTTTATGAGCATGAAGTGTGGTATGTATGAAGAACTGTGACATGCTGAAATCACAGTAGGTATTATTAGAATAATCACATTGAAGGTTGCACATTAACAGAATTTTAAATGGCTTGTGCCAGCTCCTAGTTTCAAAAGGATTATGTTCTACATGCTAAAGATAAGTAATATATTTGTTCTTATGACAGGGTGGTCATTTTGTAATGTAGTAGTGTAGGTTAGATAATTTGATTATGTTGTACCTTTAGTGACCTTCAGAATCCTTATTTTAATTTCTAATAGTGAAATCAATATTGGTAGCTATTTTGACTGTTACTGGAGATTCAGGTTCCTTTCCCCTGTGTCTGACCTTTTTTTCCCCAAAAACTTCTGCAGCTTGTTACTTCCAGAAACAAATTTTGTGCAATCAGAAATTGCATAAAACTCAGAACAAACTTGTTGGAAGCCATTTTAATCACCTGTGAAAGCAGTTTTACATGAAATACTGATAAACCCCTGATGGCTGTGCATGCCCAGTGGTGGGTACACTGCCATTGCTAGAACTGTTCTTGTAGTAATAATACACATGTTCAATTAACTGAGAATTTCTATTAAGATTCGGTATCTGCTGCACCATAGTTTCTACTGGTTTTGATTTAAAAAAAAAATCCAAATTTAATATGATTGTGTAATCAACCTGTAAAGCGTTATTTTTGCATAAAAAAAAATTTAATCTATCTTAAAATCATTACAGTTTGGATTTTCCATGGAAGAGAAACTATTTTAAATATTTTCAGTCTTTATTTCCACAGTTTTAGAAAAATAATTTGGAACTATTTCATATAAATGTATCTTTGAAAAAATATTGGGGAAAAAAAACCAAAACCACAATTCTGTATTAGGAGCAGAGGTTGCATTTCATGGAGAAATAGATTATTCAATAAAAATTCTTGTTTTGACAGTCAGACCCATTTTTCAGAGCATGTCATGACTGGGATATCATTCTTACTAAGAAAAAATCTAACATTAGAAAAGTTGAAGACTTTTTCTTACAGACATCGAAAGATTTTTTAACACCTTAATGAAATGTTTATACTTTTCATTTCAAAATAGTCTTATGTTTGAATTTGCCTATTTGAAAAGAAAAAGACTACCTTCAACTGAAATGAAAAGAAGGTTTTGGGGATTTCTTTGCTTTTGTTATCAAGGAAATCAGAAAAAAAACCAAAGCCTCTATTGTGTATGAGGTAAAATCAGTTTATTAGAAGTTAAATTTTAAAACCAGTTTATTGCCAAACTTTAATTTTAAAACAGTGAAATCAGTATGAATATGTTCTTTTATTTACTGTTGCTTATTTCATTGAATTCTTATGGTAATATGATGATTTCAGAAAGAGGAGGAGCTAGGACTCAGGCTAGCCATTCACACTCCACTTTTGGTAGTGAATACTTTAGGATGATATGCCATACATGTTGGTGGGTTTTTTTTGCTTGTTTTGTTTTCTTTTTGTTTGTTTTGGTTTTTTAATGAGACATAAAATAGATTGGTATTTCATGAAAGTGTAAGCCTGCCTATCTGTCCATGTCTCTCCTATTTAGTAAAACAACAAACGGTGGTTATTTTGCCTTCCACTACAGTTGTGTCTCTTGTTACCTTCTTCCTGAAAAACACTCCTGGTCAAACATGTCAATTCCAGCTTTACTTAGTATTATTCAGGGGTAGAGTTGTTTGCCTCTGTTCAGAGTTTAAGAGAAAAAGATGAGGACATACTATGGTGTGATCTGATCTTTGAAATTGTATCTTTTTTAAAGGCAAAGTGTTTAAAATAAGGAAGGCCTGCTTCTGTTTAATCAATTGTTGTTCTGCGGTTTAAAATCAACTACATTTCCTCTCTCTTTTAATGGTACTCAGCTTACGTGCCCTTATAAATTTCTGGTAGTTAGATATTTTGCACATGGTTTATTAAAGAAACTGTCAGTGAATTACTTAAGGGAGCTTTTTCTGCCCTCTACCATGTAACCTGTCTAGTCTCCTAACCCTTTGTCTCCAAAAGTAATTAATGCACTGCATTTGCCATTAGTGGCTTTATTTTTGAGTCAAATTCTAATGAGAAGTCTTTTCTGTAACTAAGATGACATATACAAACATTTTGGCTTGGAAATCTAATTAATATTCTGATTAAGACTTCAGAGACAACTGGCCTTTAGGACCTTCTGGAACTGCACTGAACCATTTCTTATCAAGCTTTGGAAAGACATCTTTGTAAGCTTATTTTACCACACTAAATCTGCAGTTCAGTGAACTAAAGCAATACCGTGCAGTTCCTTACAAATTTTGGGCATAGCAGAAACTTAGAAGCTTATTTTTTATTTAGTAACCGCAAGGTACTCAGCACTACTGAGCACATGGAGAGGAAGCAAGGAGAACAGACTATATCTGAAAGGTTTGTAACTTCAGCAAAGTGGTTGGAGTATACTAGGAATAACACATAAGATGTTCTCTAAATTCCTGCCTTATGCCACTTTTGTAGAATGTTTAGTATCAATTGATTGAAGCAGGTTGCCAATTTACTTCTCAAAATATGACATGAAGTTTAATTTAACCATATTTCATACTTCTTCAGTGTTCTGTACCAGAGTAAAATGTTATGGAAATTAAAATATTATATTTCTACAGAGCAGTTTACATATTTTTTTTTCTTTTTAAAAATTACAACATATTTACCGATAAGAATGCCCCTGAAACAATCAAATTCTTCACTTATCGAGCTGTTCCCTATAGAAGATGGCTCTTTCCTTCATATTCAACTGTCTGCTCTGAAAAACCAAGGAACTTGTATTTTTTTCCTGTCTTGAACAGATAGATGTCACTTCCACACACTTATTTTCATTTAAAAGTTTGAAAACATTTCAAAAAAGTTATCTGTGTTTCTACAGTATGACTGAGGAGCAATTGCATCAAGGAATGAGGTGACAACCCACTGTAGACAATGTCTTACTTTCTTTGTTCATGGTCACTCAGCTGGTAGAAACATGGCAAAAAAATCTAGGGTCATCTTACAGCCACATTCAGTCAGTGATGAACAGATTGCCTTTTTAGATTGCAGATAGTGCTTTTATTGCTCTAAACTGTTTCCTGTCTCCTGCAAAGTGAAGCTGAAGACAGTAAGGCACTGCAGTATTTTTTTTAAAGCCTGTATCTCTCATGTATTATATGAGTAATCAAAGTATTGAAATTGTTGCATCATTTCTATTTGTTTTTTAAATGAAACTGATTTTTATTAAGTGATTGTAAAAGTAAGTGATTGTAAGTGATAGAAAACAGGATTTTTTTTTAATTGGAAGTAAGAGTGGACGTATTTTGAAAGAGCAGCCTTCTTACAATTATTTCTGGTAAGTTAGAAATAATGTAACTTCATAATTCTAACTACCTACTTCTGAATTTAAATCGATCAGTGAGGAGTGGCAGTATTCACATTAACTTCTGCTAGTGCAGGAGTAATTTGGATAGGAAAAAAAAAAGTGGAACTGTATGCTTGGGAGTCTGTACTTGCAATGTGAGTGCACAGCAAAAAAATGAGTCTTTTAAAACAAGACGCTTGACTCTGATTTAGGAAAGCTCAGGAGCACATAGGTCTGCCTCTGATACCCTGTGAAGCCATAGATCAGTCACTTAAATTTGCTGTTCATCAAATCTCTGAAATGGTTTCCTTTTTGTTTCTTTACCTTTTCAATGTTTCTCAGGTGCAGCCCAAGCTTTGATGTAACTGGTCACTCATTTTCTCTGTCACTCAAGGAAACACAATCTCTCCATAGACCAAGATGCACATTATTCTGGTTTCTTAATGCTGAGCTCTAGCAAGGTGTACAGTAGCCTTCCAAAGAGACCAGCGGAGTGCTATCCACAGGTACTCTTCGAAACTAGTCTGAAAAAAAAAGTATTTTAAATAAAACTTTCAGTTGGCTTTCCAGATAGACTGTGGGGACATTCTCATATCAGATTTAAATATATTTTCTTGTTCAAATACAGGAACAAAGTTTTGCCAAGAAGCTTATTATAAAAAAGCTTTTAAGTTGCTTTTGAAAGGGGCGTTAGAGAGCAAATTAGTGTTAACAAACAGAGAAAGATAACCTGTGCAAGACTGGGGAGGTTTAATGCCAGTTCTGAGTGACACTGAGTGACGCTGAATGCTCCAATTTATGCTACAGGCAAATGAGTGCTGTAGGGTTTAGGTTGTGGAAACTACTTACGAGATGGCTAAAAAAGCAAGATTTGTATTTAATTGCGTCCTTGGTTGGTTCATTGCACACCTGAGTATTTGGAAAAGTAGACAATATGTTTTGGAACATTCAGTTTTGCAGTAAATATTAATACTTGTGAAGCAGTGACTCTCAAGGAATGAAGCTATGTATCTTTTATTAATATATGGTTATGAAAGAATTTAAGTTTATAAACTAATACACATCTTAAATCCTTTTTATAGCCACAGGAAAATAGATACAGCATACAATTTCTACTTTGTGTTAATAGTGATTCAGTCATTGATACCATTCAGGTTGATAGTAGGGCCAAATACATCTCCGCACTTGTATTGTTCCAGTGTGGGTGGATACTTCTCAGGTTTTCTTCCTTTCATCAAGCTTTCTCAGAAAAATGCCACTGGTGTTGAAGACTTCTTGCAAAACCCTTTTCTTTTCCCATCATTTAGCTGTTCCATTTAGGTGTCTGTTAATTTTCTGGTTAGTTTTGGACTATAGTCTCAAAAGAAGGGGAATCGCTGTCTTTTATGAACATCACTTACTTTTGAGTTTGGGTGTGTAAAATTTAAAGCTGCCTTAAAGCAATAAAAAGAGGCAAGATATGATATGCTGAAATAATTAAATAACCGTAATGAAAACCAAAGCTTTAGCAACGTTGTTTAATGCAAAACTGTGTGGGGAAAACCATTTGTATCACTATGAAGTGGATGTATTTAACATACAAATTCATTTTACTGATAGAGAGTCTGGCCAGATTTCTAGCCTTTCACTCAGTATTCCAGAGCAATGCAAAAAAATGTAACATGATCTTTCAAAGTTACATACTTGTGGCAATTACTAATTTTTTTTTTTGTATTATAAATATTAGCAGTCTTCATATTTAGTGTGGCTGCATGTGTATTGTAGAATTTTATCGCTTTATGCTTTTAAAATATATAAATAAATAATGCTGTAGATGTTTTTATGATACGGGAATACAGTGTCAAGGTGCTACAAGAGCGGGGGGCGTCATGGGACCCAGGGGTCTGTTGGGGCAAAGCCCAGTGCCAGGGCCCATCCCAGCCCCTAGCCTTGGGCACTGGGCACCTCCCAGGGCTCGGGGACTGGTCGGAGCTGGGCTAGGATGTGGTTCCACGAGTAGTCCTGGCTCGGTGAGGCCTGTGGCTGGGCAGGGCCTGCTGCAGGGTCACCAGGGCAGGGGTTGATGGCCCTGAGGGGCTGACGTGGGGTCCTGGGCTGGGAGGGGTGGAGGACACAAGAGGGAGGTCAGGAATGGGCATGACTGGTGGTGACACATGGGCCCTGATTTACTGAGTTATGAAGAGAAAGAGAAAAATCTGCAAATGATACCCTTTTAACCTCTAAAAGGAAAGTATTTAACTGATATTCTGTAATGCATAGAAAGAAAATTTCAGCATGTTTTTCTAGGGCAGCATTGCTGATACAGTGCTTGGTGAGTTTATGAAATAATAGGATTCCACTACTTGCATTGGGCTATGAAAGATTACAAATATACTGTGAAATGTGAAAAATCTCTTTATTTTGCATATATTAATGGCTTGTGCTTTGTGATTAATTTATTTTTTGTGCATTTGTCCTCAAATTTATAATACACATTTCAGAAGGAATTTCCCAATCAATCCAATTTTTTACACTGTTAGTTATATTCAAAAGCTATGATTTTGCAGTTTATAGCAGGTAGTAAGATCTTCTGTTTAGCCCATTTGTCTTCAGCATGCTTCATATAGCTGGTAGGGTAGGACAGTACTCTTTTGAAGAAGTAGGGGCCCTTGAGGATTGCAGAGAGGTAACATTCTTATAAGTTTAAGAAGTTTAACAAATTCTGTCACCCTGAGACTTAAAAATCATTTGGCTGCCTTTTTAAACTCTGCTTGCAGGAAGACGATGAGCCTAATTAAATATGCCTGTGTGACAAAACAGTATAAATTAGTGTGATTTTTTATCAATATCCAGTTAAGTTATAACTGACGTTTGCTACAGATGACAATTCTCATTGAAATTTTAAAACAAAAATCCTTCTTAACTAAAATGAATCCTGAAATTCCTTCATATGGGTTATAACATAGTCATAAATACACTCGTGATCTTGGTCACATATGATCTTGTCTAGTGGTTTGGAGCTTAATGATCTGCAGGTGTTCCTTTTATTATACTAGAGATACATCATGTAATTACTGACTGAAGGGATATAATATGCCTAGGTTTATAAACCATATATGATTATAACAGCCTTTGGTACATCAGTGTTTCAGTGGTTGTCCCACATGCAGGAGAAAAGGGCACTTAATTTGAAAAGAAAGAAGAAAAGCATAAATAAAAGTACAGTGCTGTTGCCCCTACAAATAATGGTAAATGCATACTTTAACACTTTCAAACTACTGCCCCTCCTTCCAAAGCATTTTAAGTGGGTGGAACACAGTCTTAATGTGACAGCCCTAATCATAAAAGCGTCACTTCTGGAAATCAATAAAAAATTTCATCAAGAGCTCACCTATTATATTTGTGAAGATTGTCTAGCTAATTTAAGTTACAAAGGTACAGGATGCTATTAAGTAGTACTCTTGTGCATTTTAATAGTTGTGTAATTCTGAATAATTTCAAGGAGATTGTTAAACAAATTTTATCATACTGCTAAAGATGCTTTTAACACAGTCTGTTGTTCATAACCCATTCATTGTCAGCTTCCAAATATAAATTGGAAAACAGGTATAAGTTAAATCACATGGGAGGCTGGGTGATTAACCTAGTTAACAGGCTCATACAGTCACTGCTGCTCCACATAACAGCAGTCAGATGGGCATACATCAGTAGGGCAACTTTGTGTCCTAGTGGGACATATTGCCCTCATTCTTTGGGGCATCTGCAGCGTCCCTGTTAGTTTCACTGACTTTAAAAAATGGCCCAGATCCTTAAAGGTACCTTTTGCCTAACTGCTTTTGATTCCTCAAGGAGGTTAGGCTTCATACATACTGTTAAGCACAACCAGACTCGTTACCCAAACCTTCAGTCTTCCTCTGTGAGCCCTGTACCTCAACTTTCACATCCACTGGCTTCACTTGAATGCTCCTCACTGTGCCAGTAATTAGCTGAGAGTGGCTGGCAGCTGCAGTCTCTGCAGCAAACAGCTTACAGTGCTGCAAGTTCGTGGAAAAGGAACCTTGATTCTCATCTAGGCATTGTCTGGTTTGGGGGAAATTAAAAAATTATAATTTTGCTTCCTTGCTTTAATGCAAAAAAAAACCCCAAACCTGGTATAAAATGTAGATCGCTAGAGAACCATATGGTTGTTTTTTTTATTGCCTACAGACTAGCCAACTGAGTATAATTGGCTGAAAAAGTATGTATATTTTGGCTTCTCAGGCTGCTCAAAACCAATGCTGAGTTGTGTATGAGAGGTCATAGAAAGAGCACACTTGTCTAAGCAGAGTTATGCTAATACATACAACTTTACACTATTATCTTTCTTCTGAGTGGATTTATTTCAAAAGAAAGTTGGTCTTTTCTAATCTGTAATCCTGACCTATAATCATGAGTTGGCTTGTAGGTCACTTCTGTGACCAACCTCACTGAGGGAATGCAGTTGCATGTAAAATAAAACTAACTTTTGGGAGTAACATCATCTTATTTTCTTGTTTCTGTGGGCTTGTAATATTGTCATATTGACATGAAACAGAAAAACAAACAAGCAAACAAACAAACAAAAAACACAACCAAATTTAATCTATCTCATCACTAATGAACAACTCTTCATTAAGTCTTCCTTCTTCCTAAAGGGACAACTAACTATATATATCTAAAGTATATAGTTACTTCTCATGATTTATACGTATATTTAAAATGCACATGAACTTTGCATACTCATTAAAAAAATCAGTGGTTTGGTTTTTTTTGTGTAATTAGTATGAGGGGGCAAGCCTGCATGCAAATAAAAGAAATTTAATCAGTATTGAATGTAATGGAAGAACCTGTTATAATACAAATAATACCCCATTGAAAAGAAATTAATATAAAATCATGTGTAATAATGAAATACAGTTAGTATCTTAGCAACTATATGAGTGAAAATCAGGATAGGCATGCAACTGTTTCTTCGATTATGTTGATACATTATGGGTAGGAAAATGAATCTGAACTTATTTCCAAAAGGTTGTGTTACATTTCTTCATCTGTGTAAAATCATAAAAATCTGAACTCTAAAGTTCTGCATAAAAAGTGATGTGGGATGTTCTAAAAGACTATATAAGACTTTTCTAAAAAGAGAGATTCTACCAAAGTAAGGTCCATCAGTAATAATTCTTAGCACAAAATCAGTATGCTGTGAAGCAGAACAGTTATGAGAAAGGCCCACAGGGAGGACAGTAAAAGTAGCAAGCAAACTGGAAGTCACACTGAAACATAAAGGTCCAACTTAAAGCATTACAAAACAAAAATTAGAAAACCTAATGAGGAAAATGGTTCCTTTGTGGGTCAGTTTTTTCTGCTGTTGTTTTGTAATCAGTTTGGTTTCAGGGCCCTGAATTTATTAATGTGTTTTCCCATTCTGCTCTTTTTGTTTCTCTGTTATAAATTATTTATCAGTATTAATAAAATTAAGCTTTTCTCCTCAGACCATATTTTCAACACAGTGTGGGGACAGGGGAAGCATTAGTCTGCTTCACGCCTGAAATCTGCTCTTGCCATCCCATTGCACTTCATGTATACATTAAGCAAATCCCTTGGGCCTATGAATAAATAGAAGGAGCAGCTTCATGAAGTGTTCAGCCTCAATTTATTTGTTTGTGGCATGAGAACTTGGCCTATTCCAGAGACAGAAAATTGCCTAGCTTAGAAGGAAGGATTTAGGCAATTAAGTAATTTTTGATAGTTTAGGGAGGTTATCCATGTTACACTATCTTTGCTTTCTTGGAAAGTAAATACGTTTCTGATTTGATACGTTTTACTCATTTAAAAATTGAGTGCAGTTGTAGCTGACAATCAAAAACTGAGCAGAGGGATATTTGACACTACTGATTCGTATCTCAACCTCACTGTGTGCATTTCTTCCTCGGATAGTTGATTTATTGCTTTCAACCCATATCGACAGCTGTATGACACAGTTACCTCCAGGACCCTTTAAATTATACATATCTGAATGTTCTCTTTTTAAAAAAAAAAAATCCAAGTGCTTCTGGCACATAATATATAGATATGCTCCCGTGCAGATAAAAATTTTGATATGCTTTGGTTTGAGTGAAAGTTCTTTGCATAACAAAGTATCTGCCAATGTCATGAAGTAGTAATTAACTAATATTAATTTAAAAATGGCTGGTGATGCAGTAAAGAACCAGTGTTGAAACAGTTTTGGAATGAAATCATAGGGTTTTTTATCTTTTATTTTTTACTTATTTATAGAAAACAGACTTCTTGTTTTGAACAAACACTTGGTTTGTGTATTCTTGAAAGCTGAAGAAGCACAGGGCTGGCTAGCAACACCCGAATGGGTTTAATGTCAGGAGGAGAGTCAGTAGCCAACAGGCAAGCAGAAGACAAGCCACACAAGGGTGGGCAGCAGATGCTTGGTGAGCTGGCTGCTTGCAGAGCGCTGCCTTGTCTCAGAAAGGAGGTGGGTGTAGCCTGAGTTACTGCTTTGGAGAGAGCCTCTTGTCAGGTGGTTCACTCTCAACGAAATGGTTTTGCCTTTGGTCTGCCTGGAGATAAAGGAGCTTTGAAGTGGGATTTTGCAGCACCTTAAATTAATTTTTCTTGAAGTTACATAAAAGTAGCAAGAGGAATGAAAGGGATTGGTAGAAAAATGGTTACAGCTGCTCTCATCTTGGTTGTAGAACAAACTTGCCCTTCCCTGCTGGCTCCTGTAATACAGGACTTATTTTTATTCTGATCTTCCTTGCTGTGAAGCCAGAAAGAATCAGGTCTGTGTCCTGTTCTAACTTGTGGGGAGAACTTTTTCTCACCTTCCCTGGGGAAGGCAAATTAACCATAACTAAATTACAGCTCCCCTTTTGCATGATTTAGTGATTGTACTGACAATTTGCCATTCTTGATGTTAAGCTTTTGATCTGGAATCTTGATGAAGTGTTGTTTCTCTTCAGAATCACCAGACAAAATACCTTCTGTGTGGGGCTTTCTCACGTCAACATATTGGTCTAAAACATGCCTAATTCTGACACCAGGCTAAGTGCTGGTGGCACTGAATTCATAAATACGCTGCTTTCTTCTACACGCAAAAGAATTTCATTAGAAAAAGAGAAGTAATATCAGGATGGGTCTGTCTATTCCTTTTCCTGTTCTGTTGTAAAACTGTTGTTGGACTTGTCCCTCATAATAACAGTATGGGTATCTCCACAGTGTTAAATTTGTATTACTTTTAAATGTTGTTGGTCTCTTAATTTTCAGTTTGTTCAAAAAAGACATACTCAATTAGCTGAATTTTTTTTCTCTTAGTCTAGATATAATATATTTGGGTTGCACTTTATTTTAGTCAGACAATGACAGTGGTCTGCTACCAATGATCTGTAGAAATATATTCTTTTTTTCTAATACCAGCTCTTTTAATGCTTCAAATTAGTACTAATGTTTAAAATCAAATTAAGAAGTTAAAGCCCTGTAGTCATATGTTTAAGCTACCATTGCTTACTGATGAATAGTTTTAAGTGCTTTTCTAGAAAAACATTTGCTCAATATTCAGTATCTAGTTCTCTGGAAATAATTCAGTGAGCACTCCAATGTCCTTGTGGTGCTGATGCAGATTCTACATTTGTGGTGTATTATTTTTCAGTATCTGCCATGCCCTCAGAAGTTGTTTTCTGTATCATCATTAAGTTATGCAACCCCATTAGTTAACTTCATTATAGTAAGGCCTTTACATGAAATAAACTGCTTTGGATGATGATATAGTGAACATAGAGGGCAAAATGGAAGTGAAATAAAATTTATGTTTTAAGCTTCTGTTTATGTTTAAGATCAGTATAGATTACTGTCTGAACTTATCCTTGCAAGAATCTAATATTAACAAATCACATAATCATAGAATCATAGAATGCTTTAGGTTGGAAGGGACCTCCAAGTTCATCAAGTCCAACTGTTGAGCCCTTAGGGCTCTAAAGTCCTC